>NC_134460.1:131899444-132202474 GCF_047948215.1 Lycorma delicatula
TATATTACACAAAAATCATAAAATACATTCATTGATTATTTAATTAAATTTCCACAAATAATGCAATATATTACTTAAATTTATTGCTCTCTCTTTCTCTCTCTCTCTCTCTCTCATATATATATATATATATATATATATATAACATAGTTATTGTCAGCAATTGTGATTCATGAAATAATATGAAACAGAGTTACTGTTGGTATAATGGTATAGGAATTGACAAAGAAAGAATGCGTGAATGTGTGAGACCATGTTATTTTGACATTGATGTTCTCATCGAGATGGCCAACTGGTAAGGATAATGACGGAACAGTCTAGTCGCATTTTTCATGGTTCTTTTGTATCGTACAGTGTGTTAAAAGAAATAAATTAAATTTTTTTTAAAACATATTTCATGAAAAAAAAGATTTAATTAATTTTTAATAAACGGTAGAAACTTTAAATGACCACTGTATTATAAATTGTTTTTATTAAAATAAAATTTACTCTATCTGTTAGAGTGGTGGCCTTTTTTGTATAAAAATAAAAAAAGAAGATATCATATAGTTTTTGTATTTGAGAAAGCGTATTAATTTAATTGATTGTTCTGTTGTACCTGCGCTACAGTAAGAAAGGAACTAGCGTTTACCCATTAATTCAAATCATCAAACACCTTAATCGAACGTACAGGGATGGACTCGTAAATTTTCCAGTACCAGAACGTTTGATATTGTGTTATAGCAGCCGCAAGAATGTGGTCCACAGCCATAAGCGGCTGCTTGATAATATTATGAGAAATGCACGTTCATTTCGATATTTACATTGATAAGAAGCAAAACTTATCTTTTTCATGTCAGATGTTTTAACTTTTTTCCGGAATTAGATTTTTAGTTATTTATCTCGTCGCCGTTTGCCTACGTATATTTAGAGAACAGCGTGACCTTCGTTACACATTATAAAAAAATTGATACGTAATATCTTTCATTAAGAAATATGATAACAGTAAACATTAATTTTAAAGTAAAACGTAGGCCAGACTTTAAGTTAAAACAAATTTTATGTGAAAAGTAAAGTTTTTATTTCTCCAAAAAAGCAGTACTGGAACGACCTTCCGGCACTAGTGCACCCTTGTGTACATCCTAGTATAATAGCTGATATGAAGGTGTTAATAAGGATAAAACAGGTTGTTGGGGTGATGGATTACATGAATATTTGTATTAACAAAGAATATGTTTAAGTACAAATAATTCTTTTTCATCTTTCAATATGGAAGTCTGTCAAAAAAGTAAGAAGAATAAAATAACTACGTCCTTTGGAATAACTCGAAGAAGGCCGTCAGTTAGGTTCAAGGTCAGTTGGGTTGGAATCTCAGTTGTACAAATAGTTACTTATCAGTTTTATTTTGGCTTTAATCGGGTGTGTTACTATTTTCGTGTCTTTTTTCTAAAGAAAAAATGCAAGACAATTTGGTACAATATTATACCATAGAATTCTGTGTAAAGTTTTGTAAAGTGCAACACTTCAATCTTCAATCTAGAAAATAACTTATCTAGAAGATATCTTATGGACACGTTACTCTTTCTATTATTATATCAGCGGCACAGCGTCATTGATTGAATGATAACGTGAATGGACTGGTTTCGGTTCTCAGCCGTGACCGACGAATAAGTGCCAGAATGATTGCAGAACAGGTAGTAGTAATCCCTAATTCGCCCATGAAATCGTGACAGGAACTATTGCATATAAAGAAAATTTGTGCAAAACCTATTTCCCAAAAATTCGACTCTTGAGCAGAAGGAATATCATCTACATAACAGCCAAAATAAAAGAAAAAATATGTTTAAAAGTTGGAGATTCTTAAAAAAAAAAAAGTAATTGAATGTTGGACTTTTTGACGACTGAATCTAATTTCTTGGATGGAATGGTTGCAGAAGGCGAATCGTGAGTATTCCAGTACGATTCAGAGGCAAAAAGAAAAGCTCCCGGGTGAAACACAACCACATCACTTCATCCAAAGCAAAGCTCGCATCGAAAATCAAATTAATAATCATTACTATCTTCGATTCTCAAAAGGACTTTTAAATCCAACAATCAATCATCAACGCTGATTGGCCAAACGACCAATCGCCGATTGACTCGAGTCGTATCACGACGCATACGCAAAACTCTTTTCCTAAAACATTCCTAAATTGTAGATGGAAGGTTTGGTGAACCGTTTGCCCCTAGGGCCAAGTTTTAGAATGTTTGAGGAAAAGAGTTTTGCGTACGCTTCGTCAGACTGCATCTTAATGAGTCTTCCACCCACGACAATGTACCAAACCATTCATCCCTAGTTGAGAGAGAGCGTCTGATCAGAAATCCATTGCAGTCCTCCAAATCCACCCTACTACAGTCTATACACCCTATTCTAGGCACTCTAGGATTATTCTTTGTTCTTCTTATTTAAAACTCAACTGAACGATTTCCACTTCCGTTCAACGGAAGACATCCAAAAAGCGGTGACGGAAGGTCTGAACATGATAAAACAGTAAGAATTCAAGCACTACTGCGAAGGAAACGTGTGCGTTTTCAAGCTTTTAAAATGCTACAGAATTTTAATCTTTAAAGTACTCCCCTTAAAAGTTACTTTAAAGGAGTGACAATTTTTTTTGAATTTTTTCGTAATATATTTAAATTTTATAAAATAATTATCATCACTCTCCGGATAGCTTACGTATATTGAATTATATCGTGACTTACGTAAGAAAACACACCTGAATTTCAGTTGACAGTTTTTTAAAATACCTTTGTAAAAAATTGTACCCCAAATTTTTATAAAATTTGGCACACCAAATTAAAATTTGTAATACCAAATTTAAATCAAATTGAATTTTTCTTTTTTATAAAGAGATATAAGCGTATGGAAAAAAGATCATTTAAAACCGTTTAATCAGTTGTGTATTTTGCCGTTACTGCGTGTTGCACTACCGTACTAGTAGTCACTATCCGATGATAAAAATTGCTTAGATAATTAGGAATTGCTTGTAAACTTGCACTAAATTATCTTAAGAAAATTTTATCACATGTGGTATGTACTTGATTCTCTCCCGCATTTAAGCAGGACTTACATAAGATTTACTTTAATTATATATTTTATACACTTTCCTATTCAGTTTGAGACACATATTGTTTCATAACATTAATTTGGAAAGGAAAATGTTAATCTTTGTTGCTTTATACTGTCTTTTCCAGACCTATTTTTGACTCTGGAAAATGTAAAGCATCTGAAGTATGAGGCATTAGTTATCTTTTAAAGCTGAAACACTCTTAGATACGCTTTCACTAAAACTAATGATGCACAGCACACTTCCAAGTTGCTGTAATGGTAAAATAAAGGAATCACCTATAGGATTGATTTTCACTTGTAAATAGGTGGGTAGTACTTGTAGTTATGGAACTGATGTATATATATTTTCGTTTTTTTTGTTTTTAATAATTGTGAATTTAATTTTTATTAACAGATGAAATGACGTGAAATTTTATGAGTGTAAAAATAATTCATATTTTAATTTTGTTAACTACATATTTTCGAAATTATTTATTTATTCAATCTATTTAATACTTGAAAATCGCAAAATTTAGCTATACAAAAGTTTTAAATTTTCGTGTTTTTTTAATTTTTAAAAGTACTCCACTAAAGGGCATTTGTATGTGGGTCTGTGTGTGTCCGTCTCCCTTAGCTTAGTACCGGAATGTACCGATCACTAGCGGAAAATCCCGATTCTTTAGTACGTGTCTCGTGGTGGTCAGGTGTATACTTCTTATATTATTATACATCGATATAACGCATATATATCGATATATATGCAAAATATATGTTAATAATATATTTTTTTTATATATGTGATTATTTTTCTTCATAAAATAACGAACTACAACCAAAAAGTAGGCGCCGGAATGTACCGATCACTAGCGGAAAATTCCAATTCGTTAGTACCAATTTCTAGAGTTAAATTTCTAATTTAACTTTCGTTTCATCAATTTTCATCATTCAAAAAAAAAATAAATATTTTTACACAAGACGTAATCAGTTTTGGACACCTAATAATCTCATTCCGAGACGCCGCCCGCCAGGGAAACCCGCCCGGAGGGCCTAGCTGCAGAGGCGTGCCGTAGGCACGCCCTCTGCAGCTAGTAATTTTTAATAAAATAATTTAAAAAAAGAATAAGTTTTAATTTATTCAATAATGTGATTGTTTTAAAAAATTATAATATAATTGTTTTCTTGATTGATATGATTATTGTATTGATAGTTTTTAACAGTTTAAACACTAGTTTTAACTTCTGTTTGCCAAATTATACTAAGTTGTTTCTTATGGAAGTGTTACTTTTATGCGTTACATTTTCGCATATGAGTGTTAGGCCATTGAAAAACTGTAAAATACACACACACATACACACATATAATTTTCATGAGTTATATTAATTTATACTCCAGAATGTAGTAGGATTTGTCATGCGGGGTAATGTACAGTCTGAAGTTAATTCAAATGTATAATTTACCTTTCTGATTTGACATTACATTCATCGAGGTTTTATTTAATGGACCATAGTTACCTTAGAGAAGACATGCCCGCATATCAGTTATGATCTCTTTTTCTTGTGTCCTTGGATGAGACCCGCATTATCATGGACAACAGCAGATGTCCGACTATATAGAGGGTCACGACCCTGCCTCACCTGCTTTAGGTTATTACAGCTTCTTACTAGTAACTTCTAGGCTGCTTGCTTGCTTACCACCTGCTCATAAATACAGCGATAGTAGGACGGATAGGCGTAAAATGCACCTTTTAAATTTAACTATTGTATTTTCGTTGACCATTACGTATGATAATTATGACGGTGAGTTAGAATAAAAGGGAAAAAACTTGTTTTTACTTTTATAACAAAGCATAAACTTCTTTATTTACTTCTTTTTGTTATTCTACATTTGAAATTCCTTGATATTCTTTCTCACTATATTCTAAGAAAATTTAGCGAATTGATTAAACTTAAAAAATAATGTAGATTGTATGCTAGACACGCGCGCGCGCACACCCCCCCCCCACACACACACATATATATATATATATATATATATATATAAATACATATATATATATATATATATATATATATATATATATTAATGTTAATACAGTATTTATTATTTAATGTGTATGTTATATAATATTCTGTTATAAAACAGAATAGAAGTTGTTTTAATTTCCTTTCTAATGTGTATGTTGTAATCTTTTAACTTGTGAACAATAAGGAACCAGATGGTATAGTGATGTGTATAACATGTAAATCAGGTGTTACCTTGTACAGACTCAGGCCGATCATTCCTAAGATGTAAGATTAATAGATCCCCAACCACGTTAGTAAACCGGTATCCATTGTCTATTATTAAAATCAAATAGAAATAAAAGAAATTTGATAATAAATTAGCAAATAGAAACGTTAAAAAACCGTTAAAAAATATATATTTATATATATAATATAACTAAATGAGAATTTCAATTGGCAAACAATCATCATCAGTAGAAGAAGTTATAAGAATAAAGCACAAACAGAAAACTGAAATTAAAAAAATCGTATTTGGATCATCTGAGGAAAGAAAAAAGAAATTAAATAATGATTGATTTTTAATTTTGCGTTTACTTAGTATTTGATTTTGGATTTACATTTAATAAATTTCCTATTATTTTCTTATGATAATTGTGCTAGTTAAAATGCATATCTACTTAAAAATTATAATTTTTTTCTTTGATTTGTATTTTAAAAATCGTATAAGTAAGTGTCTTTCTTGTAATTAAATCGGCAGAAACACTTTTGCTTTTCGTTTTCATAAATTCTAAGTAGGTAGTTTAGAAGTTGTAATTTAACACAGTTTATGTATTACATATATATATATATATATATATATATATATATATATATATATATATATATTTTCCAGTTCGAGGAGTTTTTTTTATTTCATTATTGCTATTATCAGCAGTTACAAAAAACCTACACAACACTGGAAAGGTGTCTAAAGTTAAGGGCTAGCTTAACAGTGTTCGATTATAACAACTTCCTCGCCGGATGAAAGGCCGAAAAAAGCCTAAAATAGTTAGTCATACTTTACCAAACGTAAACAGGTAGTTAATATTTCATCCTTTGATGAAATATTTCAAGGAATAGAACGCGGATTGCCACAGAGGTGTCCTAGGTCCCTTGCTTTTTTATTAAATAAATATAATAACTTATCTCAAAATACTGAACCATTCTTTTTTACCCTATTTGCAGATGACACAATTGTATCTGTATCTGAAGTTAATTATTTAAAATGAACTGAAATTTCAGATAACAGTTTAAAAAATTATTCAGTGGTTGAATGTAATCAATTAACTTTAAATGTCGATAAACTATTGCACTGTGCTTCTCAGGAAGACATAAAATTCGTAATCACGTAGATAGAACTCCCATTAATGAAAAGGGTAGTATTTCTGTTTCCCTTAACAGTAATTCTGTTGATAGCAATAGAAATATTTGCTCTAAATAGTTTTACTTTAGTAAATAAATAAAAATATAATTATTTGTAACTTTTTAGTGCTATTATTTATTTTATTATTTTATTTCACAATCTTTCATGGTATCTAGTTCCTATATATATATATATATATATATATATATATATATATATAATTATAAATTAAAATATAGGTAGGCCGAATAAACGCGCTTCTCAAATGAGACAGCGACGTTTAAAGGAAAGTTGCCAAGAAAGGAATGATCGTTTAAGAAAAATATAGAGAAAGAAAGGCTTTGTATGTTTCCGCAGAAACTTCTTAACATGGAAAATGTAGACTTTCACAAATGAGAACGTAACAACAGTCGATTCTTACGGAATGAAAATGTAGAGAGTCACGCTCACAGTGTCAGTTTAATACACAAATGTTTGTCAAACAAATCGCAAGAGCGACTTTCTCACCGCCTCGACTTGATAAACGAGAAAGTGGAGTTACCGGAAGTGTACTCACAAAATTTGATGACGAAACTATCGATCTTAGAATGAAAGAATGTTGATGGTTGTGTATTTAACCAGTTTATAAAACATTCCAAGCGACAAAGGGACACGGAGTTAACGAACGCAGAATGCTACCTCTATTAAGCCGGGCTGGAACTATTCAAAAACTGCAAGAGTTCTAAAGTCTTGACAGAGCAGTGATAGAACTCGTCAAGAAACATTTTGCCAAGGGGTAGATTTATGTCGTTCTTAGTCGAGTTAAAACTTCACAGGGCATCGCCTTTTCTGATTTGGACCCAAGTAAGTTATTAAATAGACCACATGATGAGAAAGCTCTGACAGAAATAATGAGGTTGCGTAATCTATCCAATTTATAGGTTTTATTATTACGAGTAGACATTTGGACAAGGTTTGCGAGTACTCGGTTAAAAAAGGTGTTTATAATAACTATAGAATATTATTTATTGCAAAATTATATTTAACTCGCTTCATACAGTATGATGTCGGTTGGGAGCTTGTTGTATGACTATTTATTTAATATTGCAAAATTAGAATTTATGATCGCATAATATAAATATTTATATTACAATTTTGCAATTAGGGATAATACACCTTTTCGCCATTTTATAAAAAATATATATTTTATATTTTATATGGAGTTTAGAGGAAAATAGCTAAGAAAAAAAATAAAGAAAAAGGTAATGATAGTTTAAGGAAGAAAAATAGAGGAAGAGTTTGTACAACGATAATTATAAACCGTTATTAATATCCTAGTCATACAGGGAAGAGAAAGCAACACGGTACTGGTGTGCGCGGTCAGCGGCTAAGGGTGTCGAGCCGTTCGATTTTTTGTTATTTTTCCTAAGACCATCATTGCATTTGGTTAAAATCTATATAAGCACTGCGAAAGCATATATTCTTTTGATGAAAAAAAAATTATCAAAACAATTTATTAACGTCGGAGATATTGCATAACATGCATAAAAAAATAAAATCGAATTGAGAACTTTTTTTTAAATCGGTTAAAAATCAAACTATACTGTTTTTCTTTGAAGCGTCTTAATAAAACACTAAGCTGGTCTTCATTATTAAATATTTGTTATATTTCTTACATACATTTCTATCTAAAGTATGATGTAATCTCTGGAGATTCTCTCAAAAAGCCCGAATGAGTTTTCAAGATATAAAAGTGGGTTATCACATCATTATTTTTCGTCTGTAAGTATGAATCGTGTAGACCGATATTTAGAAAATTAAATTATTTTTAGTTTTATTTTTATGACTGTGCAATCTTTACTAAAAAAAATAGTCACTCTTTCTTAAAAAATTATAAAATCTATCTCTACCAAGTCAGACAACAGAACAATTTTCGAATTGCTCTACACGATACTTCGTCTTACGAGAAAGGACCGTATTTTACTTCCATTGCCGTTTTTAATAAATGACTAAATCATTAAAAAAAACTTTCTACAATTTTTTAAAAATATAAGTAAAATATTTTCTTTTAAAGAAATAATATTATCCTAAATATTAAAATAATATTTTAATGATAATATGAATTAAAATATTTTTAAAAAAACCTGATTTTCCTGTATCCCGTTCAACTTAAACGTAATATATGCTCAAATAATTTTCAAATGTAGTTACCTTAACATTATTTATGTGTTTATATCTTAAATAATTATTATTTACGTTGTATTAATTTTTAAATCAAATCTATTTTTTATAAAATAAATAATTACAGCTATTCCTGACGTGATTTATACAATGCATTGTTGTATTATATACTGATCAATCTTAAAGATAAAAACTTTCTTTTCGGAGATTGCTGCACCGATGTAAAAGATAATTGAAACTTGATTATTGCGATTACGTTAAATTGTATTAAATCGAAGGTTACAAAAGTAAATCTTTAAAAGAAAATAATTTTATTTGAAGAGAAGTGAAATTCAGTTACTAAAAAAAAATTAGTATTTACAGATTTATGACTCTCGGGTTTCTTTTCTTAAAAAATGCAGATGTTTGTTTTCAAGTAAATTTGGCGCAGGATTCAGTTTTGAATATTTTTTTCAATCTAAATACAACTCCTGGGAATTTGTTAGAGAGCTAAATAATGCGATTGTATTGTCTTTTATACTTTATGGCTGCCAAAATTTGGGGACTGCGACATTCTGAGGAGCTGGTAAAATTCCATCTTAATTTCTTTGTTCATCTAAATAAGTAAACAAGCGCTACACGTCTAAATTTTAATATAATGTTGAAAATTTAATCTTAAAACTACTGAAACTATTATTGTAAGTCTCCGAAGATATTTTCTGTAGAAAGTTAGCACTACCCATGATTATGGTATAAGCTTCGGAATTTTGTTCAAAAGAATTAAGAAAGCTTTCCAATAATCATATATTGGAATTTACTGGTAGACAGGAATTTTTTCATGTAAAAAAGGTCAGAATATTTTACTTACACCCTAGTAATTTGTATTTTTAGGTACATTTCATAAGAAGGCTATCTATTGTAACGGGTACCATAATTCGACTTCCGAAAAATTTCGACATATCTTCGCGTTTTACATCCTCCAGGCTCAAAACCACCGTCAGTTCAAAAACATTTATGCATTTCACTTTCTTGTGGACACGATAAATGCCGTAATTTTGCGCCAATCACTTTCAAATTGATACATAAGATATAACGACCTAAAATCTCGGTCGAGTTCATCAATGGGCAAAATCGAACCTTGGGGATGGAAATAGAGGGGGGGGGGCTTTTTCGAAAAAAACAAAATATCGCTATAAATTTCTTCTTAAGTAAAATATCGAATTCTTTTAAAGTTCCTACTATTCTTTGGATAAGGCCTAAAACTTATCTAAGTAAAGATTTTTGATACCACCAATCAGGGGGTGGAAAAAATTGAGTTTCGAAGACAAAAGAAATCATACCTCCCTTAATAGACACAGTATCGAATCGGTTTAAAGGGGTCGTTAGTCGTCTAAACATTATCTGAAACTTTTGTCTGAGACAATTTTTTATATGACCAACCCTTACGGCAACGGATGACCAAACTTTTGCTGGGATTGTAAGATGGGGGGGGGGGGGGCTTGTCTTATGCTAAACGTGTGAAACCTTTTCGCATGCAACCATTGTCGTATTGAGTAAATTTGAATTTTTTCTTAACTTTAAGGTGGAAATCTTTTTATCCCCTACTTAGCACCGGTGAAATCTACATCCGCCTTCGAGCATGCCGAAAGGAATTTTTTTTTGTCAGGATTTTGAAGGAGATTTGTTTCATGTATTTTAATCTTGCCCTGTTTATTGTGTACTGTTCTTCGTTCTCCGTTTACCTTCTCTATTTATGCTGTTATTACCTACAGTTGAGTTAATGAGTTAACTTTATGAAATTATTATTTATTCATGTGGGTAATATTTTTTTTTATATTCTTTTTTTTTAAATTAAGATTCTTTTTGTTAGGATAATGTAGTTGTAATAATAGGTCAAGAAAGTCATTATTAAATTTTGTTTTATAAAAACATAACTACTATTTTATTTATATGTAGTCATGTAATTATTGGTATATATTTCCATTAAATAGTGTACCAGTTTTCTTTTAGAAGATACATTGTAGTTACTTTATATATGATTATTAATTCAACTTCTATGCTGCATAACTGTTAATTTAATAACATTGTCATATACTGAAGATCAACTTTGTATCTTGATATAGTTTGTATTATCTTAATACATTTTGGAATTTTGTTTTAAACTTGTCTCTGGAAAAGGGCTTGGCACTGATGGTAATAAATAAATTAATGGTGTGTATTTAATTATACCTAATTCTTTAGAACACAATTGAAATTATCTTACTATAAAGGATTAAAAGAAAAGTTTATTTAATATTGGTAGAATACCTGAAAATAAACTTAGTTTATTATTTCAATATATCATCAAAGTTAATATTAAATTGCCGCCCACCATTAATTTTGGAAGATTCGTAGAATTTCGTTGATATATTTATATTACATTTAAAAAAAAAATTATTTAAGGCTTTCAAATATCTCTGTTGAAAGTATGTTGAAATAACAGTTGTTTAAAAACTTAAAACTTTTTTAAGTGCTTATAATTTGTATCACGAATTTGAAAGGAACATTTTAAATGACATTATCTTTCATGATAGGATAGTGCGTGAAAAATTAATAAAATATGGTAGATGTTGTTTATGAATGGTCTTTAGAATAAATGATAAACTACAGTAGGAATTGCAGTTTATATATTTCAGTTGAATATCTTACATTCCGGAAAATATTTTTCCTTTAGAAACTATTAATTTCTGAAAGATAATCAGTTTTAATAACAATGTACATGATTGTACTATAAAATGTAAAATTAATGATCAATTTTACTTTTGTCTGGATAAAAACATTCCTCTGATTTTCCGAAGGAGTAGTGGGACACAGCCACTGCCTCGAAAAAGGCTTAGGTTTTTCTTTGAGTCGAGTTATTTGTCTCGTACTGTGGTTCCTAATTACATAAATCACCCTTTTTCCTACCTATCCAATTTCCTATTTTTAATTTCTTTCTCCCCATTTTCAGTTAGTTCTACGGATATGTCTGACTCATTAGGATAAGGATTTCATGTCTTGTACTGCCAGAGCATTCTTGACGTGACCTGTTGAGGTGGCTTGTGAACCGATCAGGTAACTGATTACTATCACAGCATCGCTGGTTACCATCGAGCCTAGTGGCCTTTCAGTATTATTGTTACTTTTTGTGTCAGCAGCTTTTTTATTAGTGATTTTGGCCATAAATTTTAAATTTCATAATTATAATGACTGTACAAGATCTGACACGAGTCACAAATCACTTCTGCAAATGTTACTGCCTTTCTCAGAGATAATCATCGTGTTAGCTTACTAAGGAAAATAAGGAGTTAAATAGTTTCTCGTTGCCCCCTTTACAGAGTTAAATATACCATTCCGTTTTAACATCTCAACCCCACCGGGGAGATTATATACATTCCTACAATTGACAATGCACTCTTTTGAGTAGGAAACATCACTACTACCAGAGAAATCAAATCGAAGTGGTACCTCTCGTATTTAGCAATAAGAAAAACTGGAAGAAGTAGTGTAAAAATAATTTTTTTCCCTTTCTGTTTTAAATCAATGCGTTTTATATGTTTTATATAACTATTAATTGAAAGTACTGTAAAATAATCGTTGAATACAGGATTAAAATAAATTTAACATTTATATATATTAACTCTCTCAACATAACTGAAAAAAAAAGAATTTTTTTAAAAATATCCTTTTTTAAAAGCTTAATTCTTAAAAATGAAATGAAATGTATTATAAACGTTCTTTGACTCAACTCACCAACTGAGCTTATTTCAGAAAAAATGTCTTTAAGAAATAATCTTTTTTTTTTCTTTATAACGCGGACTTTTCTGAAGAATAGTAAAATAAGTAAATTAAATTTTAAGAAAATAATTTTCCTAATTTATTTTTCACAAATGCTAAATAATTATGTTATTAAAAAAAACAAAAAAAAAACCATACCAAATAAATTTTACTTTATATGGGTAAAACAATAAGTAAGGTGCTCATCTTACTATGTAAAAAAAAATAAGTTACAGAAAATCTTTTAACCTAAAAAAATTCTCTTTTTACAAAATTTTTGTTATAAAATAATAGTTTTTAAAATAATATTCGCCTTTCGTCATTACAAACTTTCTATGGATCACCCAAATTGCAAGGACTCTCAGTAATCTTAATTAACGAGTGAAACAACATGAAAAAAAAAAAAATAATGGCAGTTAATTATTTTCTTATTACGTCCTTTTTTTTCAGACTGTTTTTGTTGTAGATAACCATGAAGACATTACTAGAATTTTATCATTATCTAAGGATTGGAGATAATTAAATTGTGTAATTTTATTTTTTATCCTTTACATCTGTTTTAAGTTGTAAAGATGTTTTATGTAATTCTTTAGTTGTAAATTAAATTGATTTACTAGAATATAATAATAAAAATACTTACTTAATTGAATGAATTTAATTATTGCACGAGATTATGATAAAATATTTTTTATAATTTTGCTTCGTAATTGAAGATGAGGAATGTACCTAACGAACTGCAATAAAACAAGAATTTTATTGCAGTTTAACCGCAATTTATTGTAATTTTTATTATTTAACCACAACGTAACATATTTTAATGTGACTATTGAACTGCGATTTTTTTTATAATACCAAGAAATAAAAGATTTTTTTTATAGTTTATAAAATAAATATTTAGTATTTCTATTAATATATCAGTATACAGGAACTAAATAAAGTACAGCAGAAATTCCATAAAACTATAAACAATTCAATTACTACGACTAGTAATTCAGAAGACATTATCCTTATATTTTATTTTATTATTATTTTTTATATTTTTTCTTTTTAAATAATACATGTCTTAACGTACGCCAGGTGTCATCTGTTGATGAACGAGTGCTCAAGTTGCAACTTATGTGTGGCGGTTGTTTTATGTATACTAGTCAGAGTTTTTTCCTTTTTTTTTAGCGGACATTATCTAGCAGCTCTTTTATCGTAGAAGTTATATTTCTTTTCTTTATTATGTTGTAAATAATTAATGTTTAAGCTAACGCTTTCTGAGTTTTGCCTTTGTCTTGATACATGAACAGAGACGTTATTAGTTAATTTACATTTATGGTAAATCCACTTGTATCAGCAACCCACATGTTATCTATAATTATACTAGCCGGCCAGCCAGAATCTGGAACTTCGGAGCCAGGTCGGCCTAGGCAAACCCCGAAGCCAAATCAAGAGCTTCTCGAGGACACAGGACCGCATAGCTTCGCTCACCATTCCTGTGTTGCTAGGGGACCAGCGCCTTGGAACCCCGCTATGTTCGTTACTACCATGCTTGTGAGAATAGTACTGATAAATAACGAACTATTTAAGTATTCAGGCTTTATATAAACGTGAAAAAGAAACCTAAAAATTCATAACTAATTTTTTGCCATGTTGGCAGAGGAATAATAATGAAATAAAAGGATTGATCTTTTTTTTCCTTAATGAATATTTTTAATATCTTAACCTTCAAGGGAGCTAGGGTCTCCGTCTGTAGCTTAAAACTTTCCCTGGGGTAACACGAATGTGTCCCTTTCTTTTTTTTCTGTTTTAGCTTCCGAAACCACCGTAAAGTATTACTTCAGAGGATGAATGAGGATGATATGTATGAATGTAAATGAAGTGTAGTCTTGTACAGTCTCAGGTCGACCATTCCTGAGATGTGTGGTTAATTGAAGACCAACCACCAAAGAATAACGGTATCCACGATTTAATATTCAAATCCGTATAAAAGTAACTGCCTTTACCAGGATTTGAACCTTAGAACTCTCGAATTTGAAATCAGCTGATTTGCGATGTCGAATGTATTCTGAAAATTTGAAAGTAATCGGTCATAGTTTACAGTTCATTTTAATACATTCATAGTTTACAGTTCAACTTTAATGAACTCAATTCATTAGTGTTTGTGCTTCAACCGGATAAATCACCACTAATACATACATATATATATGTAATATATATGAAATAATGATCGTGTAGTTTTTTTATTTATTTCGAACAAACAAAAATAAGCTTTCTCTTTATATATAATAGTATAGAGGAAGAATGGTAGATTTTTAATTGTTACTAGCTTCCCGGTTGTACTTGTGTATGCTGATATAGCTATAACGGGAAAGTATAGAGATCGCTCAAAAAAATAATCTAAGAAATTATATTTTTTGAGTTTAGTGCCTTAAGGAGACATTTAAAAAAAAGAAAAAAAAAATCTATTTAATTTAATTAAAATAATATATATATATATATATATATATATATATATGTAAGTATTTCGATATAAATAAAATGTAAATAATCTGCGAAAAATACTTTATTCTAATGATTCTGAGTTAAAAAATTTATTTTTCTCAGACGGACGTTTGTCGTATGTACGAATGTAACTTGGTCTTATAACTCTGGACTTCCTTGACCGATTTTCTTCAAACTTCGTAGACAAGTGCTGTCTTTACCCTCGTAAAGAATGTGTTAAATTTTTGCAAAAATTGAAAAATGGGATGAAGGTGTTTCGGCTGAAATAAAATTTTAAATGTGAAGTATTTGCCAAAAAATTCTTCTTACACTGTTGAAGTATTTTTTTATTAAGATCCCAAATTACCATTTAATATTCACCCCTTCACTAAAGAATTAATTTATATTTTTTCTTTTTTTAACTATATCTGACTTCAAAAAAGGAGTTAATGGGAATTTTTTTCATCTGTATTTTCTTCATTAATAGGCCTTCAAACCATTTTAACAAATTTTGTCCATTTCCCTCCAATGATCTGCAGTAACAAAAAAATATTTCTTTTAATCTTTAAAATTTATTTTAAATTTAAATACGTTTTGCCAAGTTACCCATTGCATCTAAAGTACAATGCGATAAAAAACAGTATCGAAACAGCCCCAGAAACTGACATTTAGGGACTTATGGAACCATTTTCTTAACAGCATGAATTTCTCAACATTAGCAACCCGATAAACAGATATTAAGTCGGGAAGAAATGATCCGGCACTACATCAGCTAAACTCCTGGTCGATTATATTAGGATGATCAGGTATTACGGTTTTCTTTCCGCCCCTGAAGTGCTACGTGAACTGGCCATACAGGAAAAACGGAGAAGAATGCCGACTCTCGCGATGCTATTGCCCTGCTAAATTACGCGATAGAGATGGATATGCAGCAAGTCGAGGATCAGGAAAAGCTCCGCGCCTGGAAAAAGTACCGGGTACTTCAATAAAACATTTTAATTTTCTGATAGCCTTTTAATATTTCTTCAAAAAAATTAGCCAAACATTTTCACCCCTTCCTAAAAAAATTACATCTTTGTTTATTCAGAATTGTGGTTATATCTTTCTATTTTAAAACTATTATACCACTTACGGATTACTTTCTTAAAAGTTAATTTTACCGAAATGATTCCACTTGAGTATGAGTACCTAAAATAAAAAAGATTTAATTTTCATTTTTAAAGAACACAAAACAATAGTCCCACCCCTTTCAACTTTTATTAAGTTTTCCACTATATTAAGTATAGAATAATCAGTTTTTTTTAATCTATTTACTCTGTAACATAAAATTAGGAATAGATAGTTTTACATAAAAAACTTTCAAGTAGAACTTAAAATGATTTAAATGAAAAAAACTTTTTTTCCAAAAATGAGTTGCCGGTTTTTATCCAATTAGTATTGTCCAAATTTTTTTCTTAATTTATTAAGATTAACAGTTTGAATTTCTCAAGAATTCTCCTTCCTCTTATTTAAGTTTTTAATTTTTTGTTTCTATTTTCTTAATCATTTCGATATCTCGCTGACTGAATTCGTAAAAATAAAAAAGACAAACATCAAATTACTTAATTTTTTCTTTTAAAAATTATTTTCTTCATTATAGAAAATGAATTTATCCGGTGACTTTTATTTAGTTAATTGTTAATATGATTTAAAATTTTGTTTTATTATTACTATTTTTTATTGTTAAATAGGTTGGTGTATACGATGGACAAAAATAACTTTCCATTGAATTTAGATCTTGTAATGGTAAAAAATGTTAATTTGATATTCGGTTAATTTGTTTGTATTTCTTAATAATGGCGTTACAAATAATGAACAAGTAAAAGTTCTTAATAGTGGCTGTAAAATACATTTAATTTAAAAACATATATACTCAAATTAAGCTCAAAAAACATATTTTTATTATCTACCATCAGGTAGCAACAGTATAGTTAATTTTTTATTACTGAATAAATTAGTAAACATTTCTCTAATTTTAAAATATTAATACATGTTTTTAAATTAAATTTTATTAGGAACTTCGAACTGATAAGGCAGAAGTTTCTGCGATTGTTCTAAATGTGGAAACTAAAACAAAAGCAGTAGGCGGAAAAATTAATTTTTTAATTTTATTTATTTAATTGAATAAATTAATTATTAAATTCAAATTTAATTGAATTTTATTTGTATTTATTTACTGCACTTAAAAACGCTTTAATGTTTTAGCAATTAAAACTTTTAAATTTTTGTAATTTTACGGGTAAAGACTTTATTTTATCAAATTATCTGGGATAGTTATTTAATAAAATAATTATTCCTCTGTATTAATTTATAACCATTCTTCTTTATTTATAATTTTGCATACTATAAAACAAAGTGTTTTTTTTTTTAAACTTTTATCTAAGGTTTCCCTGGATTTTCCCAGAAAATGTTAGACAGTTCCTTTTTTAACGGTGGAATAGGAAATTTATAATTCCTGATACGACCTGATTTAATATATAATTATGCTTCAGAATGTTAATATTGTTTAAGGGATTTATTATTCATAACTTTTTTAATTACGGACTCGTTATCGTAACATTCAACAAATCAGTAATTCAAAAACTTATTTTCTGTTATTGACCGTGATTATAATGATTAAATTTGTTTAATTTTATACGTGTAATATAATTATTACGTAATGTAATTCTTTAATTATAATAAATTATAAAACAGCAGATGGACTTTTTTCTAAAAATTGCGCAAAAAACAACTGTTATTACATTAACATGATAGGAAATAATACAACACTAAGAAATCAACAAGAACAACAAAAATAATAACGGGGACCTTGAGGTAAACAACCGGTTGTGGGTGATGTTGATGACGATAGGGTTAAATAAGGAAGGTGAAACGGGTGGCGCGGTAAGGAATAAACAACGTCAGCAGTAACACCAGGTGTAAAGGATGTAGAATGTAGGATATAGGATAGCGTGGTAGTGTAGATAATTGTACATACCGATTACCGACAGACATCATGACGATCATCTTATTAAAAAAGGATGTCTGACAATCGACAGACGGTCGGTCGGTCAGATCCAGTTGAAATAACATCACTCTGTTTTTTTCTTTTATTTTTGTTTAGAAACAAAATTAATGTTATCTAATATTATAAAACTCAAAAAGGAAATTGAAGTGTTTAAAGTACTTAAGGATGTTGAAAATATTGTAATAAAACTGTAGAATAGCCTATTAGTAATAACTGTTATTTTACAGAACCCAGTGATTAAAAATGTTGTATTTTATCCATGAGAAACAACTGTACTTCTTAATTTGCATTTAAACAGATTAAAAGAAAGGTTATTAAACTTAACGATAAATAAATAAAATAAATATATCTTAATTGATCGTTTACGAGACATTTAAGTCTTAAAATTCCTTTAAATATAAAAATGAATATATGACATATTCGAACCCGCGGTTCATCAAATGGAAAAAAAGTTGTCTAACAAAATTCGAGGTATTTTTGAAAGTATTCTTTATTACAAGTCTAATTGAAATATAATGTTTTCATGCTTATTTTTTAATTATTTTTTCTCATTTTCATTTCAGTTTAAAGTTAGGTCATATTTAGAACTGTAAACATAATTTGTTAACTTTGCCGTCTGCGGACTCTTACCGGCGAAGTTCTGACGAACTTCGTGATAAATATTTGGAATTCGTAATATAGACAAACCAACATTATCCCATGTGCGTGATAAATTTGGCTTATTCACAATTGAATTAGGATTCTCTTAAGAATATTATTTTCATATATTAAGTACAAGTATAGATAAAATATTACATCTACAATAAGTGACAGATATAAAGTTGTCCAACATACCGGTACACTGATGACAAACATTGTCAACTAACTCATCCGGAGGTCCCGGGTTTGAATCCCGGTCAGGCATAGCATTTTCACACACGCTACAAATCGTTCATCTCATCCTCTGAAGCAATATCTAACGGTGGTCCCGGAGGTTAAACAAGAAAAGAAAACTGATATATCCGCACACGCCTACATTCGCTTGAGTCCCATCCGCTTGCAGATCCATTGGTATCCGATCGACATTGTTATATTATTATTAATTTCAGAGTAAATTTGAAGAGAAAACTAATTAATAATTAACTAATTAATATTTTCTTAATTACTATATTGTACACGGTTTTGTTTTTTAATTATTAAAAATTTACCAAAACGAACTTCAAACGAGTAAAATAAATTTGTGAATATAATTTCTTTTTTTAATTAATAATTTTTACTCTCATTTGTTTTTCCAATTTCAGAAAAGTGCTAGAAAAGAATCTGTTATAAGAATTTACAAGTAAAATCAACCGAAAACTTATTTTTCAATAGAAAAACAGGGATATATCGATTCTGTCTTTACAGTTGTTATTAACCGAATTAACAATTCAATCATAGTGATTTATGAATTAAAAGTAGTTAATTTAAACGTTTTCACGTTATGCTGCGCGTTATTATTATGAAATTAATATACATATATTATATAATAAAGATTTAAAAAAAATATCTATTAATGTGATATTCTAATCATAAAATACTTCTTTCAAGATCTATCCATACAAATCTTGTTTACGTTTGGTTTGTCATTTTGTGACTCGATATTGAAAAACAAAATTTGTAATAAATTTTATGAGAATATTCTTCTTGACACAGACTACAGAAATTACTAATAATTGGTAAATACTTGTTCGCCTTTTCAGGTATTAAATAAAACAAAAATAAATTAACACTAGTAACAATAACAATATTAATTTATCAACAGTTAAAATAATGTTTTATGGAACTGATGTCAAAAAAGATAATAATAAAAATTATTAGTAGTTCAATTAATGAAGGAAGTGAAAACAGGCACAAAATTGTCACACCGCATAATTTTTGCGAACCACTTTACCAATTTCAGCTGTTTATCAACCTGTTTGAATAAATGAGGTCTCATTTTATTCACAATAAAAGGTTTAACATTTTACCTAAAAAACTTAATTCAGTAAAACTAATATTTATGGAGATTTTTTTCTGTATACGTTGCAATCTGTTCAACTAGTGAACAGTAAGCAATCCCCCATATCCCAGTGAGATGAGGATGACATATAAATGAGGTGTATTTTTGTACAAACTCAGGCCGACCATTCCTGAAATATGTGGTTAATTGAACCCCAACCACCAAAGTACACCGATATCCTTTATCTAGCATTTAATTCCTGTATAAAAGAACCAACTTTTATTAGGATTTAAACCTCCGAACCTTCGACTTCGAAAATCAGCTGATAAAACAAATGATTTGCGATGACCAGTTTAATCACTCTAGACCAGCCCGTTGGATATGGAGATATTAATGATTAAACAATTTTAATATTCACTATTTAGAAATTTTCAAGGTAAAATTTTCATATTTATTTATGTAATAGAAGATCTTGTTGAGTCTTGTTAAGTATACCAAATCTAAAATTAATAAAATTAAAATTAAAATATCTCACTTCATTCTTAAAATATAGATTTTTATTGTAAAAACACAAATTGCGGACAGAGAGGAAATGAAGTGAGATAGAGCAATTGTTCACATGAAGGTTTTGTTTATTTTGATGTCCTGAATCAGACTCATACGTTTTGCCAATACCTCCCGTGACTTCCTTATTTTGTGTGTGTGTTTGTAAAATAAATAAAAAATAACAAAAGAAGAATAAACCCATCTACAGATTCACTTGAGATAGGTGAACAATCAATCAATCTTTTACGTTGATATTTATTTGTTTATGATAATTTTAATTTTTATATTGAATTTTTGTTATTATTTTTAATTAAGCCAATTCCCCATGTTAACGCTTTTCTTTAATGTTATTAATAATTACATTTTAATATTAATTACAGGTAATATTTGTAACAGGCGTTAAAAAAAGAAAAATCATATGCGCGTGCGCGCACACACAATAACTTTAAATAAACCAGTGTCGTTTTAATCATGGTTAACCAAGGATAGAGATAATTAGTGAAGTGAATAAACCATACTTTTTAATTTTGAAGTAAATACTGGTCAAGTAAAGTAAACCCTTGAGACTAAGTGAATAACCTTTTACTTATACTTATAAGTAAACACTTGTAACATTTGTAGTTGTCCAAGTATTTGCCAGTAGTTTTCCCATTTTGCTTTTACTTATCCAGTATTCTCTTTACTTATCAAGTAAACACTTATATGATTCATATCCTGTACATCATCATGTTCAGACACATTTGTCAATACATCAAACGTTTCTTTTGTTTTAATCTTTTCCCATCACAATGATCCGCGGTTGATTGGTATCCGCGAAAATATGTTGGTATCTGATTGCCTCAAAAATTACGATAATTTAATTGCAGAATTATTTTGCGCATTTCTACCGCGTTTTTTATTAGCGAATTTTTTTTTTCTGTTATGAAACATAGTTTGCTGATTTTAAAAATAATACTTTCAAGCAAATCGGTTGAAAATTGGGCAAAATATGATGAAAAACCCGTGTCATAAATCACAGATTAGTAACATATGTTAGTATAAGTGAACGTAGATTCAGAAAACTACGTTTTATAAAAATTCCCACCACTCAAAAGGCTATTCATATTGACAAAAAACCATTTTTACTGTAAACTCTTATTCATTACGAATCGTTATGTGTTACATGTTTACCGATATCATTTGTCAGAAAAGATATTTATAGACCTCAAATAAAGTGACGTATTTATGACCACAAATTCCTTCTTTTTTTTTGTGTGCCGTATATCATAATTTATTATGTGTTTCAATACATCGTTGCTAGAAGATAAGCTATACATTTCTGAGAAAAAATGGTCATATTCTTCCTAGTCTAAATAAAACATTTTACATCGTATAAACAAAATAAGCGTCTTATATGCCATATAAAATGATTTCGTAACAGCGTTTTAAAACTGTATACCGTGTATACACTGTATACAGTGTTTTAAAACTGGCATACCGTACCATTAAATTTAGCCATGGTTTGGCAAACACTGCTCCGTTTCCAAATGCGACTGTCATGGGTGCTACCCGGCCAAGAAGCATCAACGCTTGTGATTTTTTCAGTGAATCACATGTTACCTGAACGTTGATGCTGGGATACTTCTTACGGTTTACGTAACAGTCTCCGTAGCGTGCTGGTTTATTTATTTCTAAGTGCGTGCAATCCACAGCACCTATTACGCTCGGCATTTTAAAGCGAGAACTCCATTTTCTCTTGGCTTCATTTAACTCATGAGCATTCTGTAGAAAGTGAATCCACTCAGATGCCTTTTCGTTTATTTTATTCAGAACGTAATCGAAAGTTTTGCATACTGTAAAACGGTGAATCCCGAAGTCTTCACTGACACCGTTTTGAAATCCAGGGTCTGATAAGTACCGCAAAAATACTTCCATCTTCATTTGCGATGACAGAGCACCTCCTCGCTTTTCATTACTTTCTTCCAAAAAAGCGTTCGTCAAAAATTCAACTGATTCTTTTGTAAAACGAATTAGTTCTTCATATCTTCTTGGACTCAATACTCGCCTTTCTTTGTAAGTTTTTGGTTGACAAATGTTGACAAAGGCAGCCATACCAAGTATAAAAAATTAAATGAAAGTTTGATAAGGTTACTACCTTGAAATTCTACCATTAAATACTTGAATGCTCTTCCGAACTTAGGATTTTATTCACTCGTTTTAAGTAAAGTCTGACCGGAATCAGTAATTGCGTGTAGTTACAAGTAAACGCTTGATAAGTAAAGGTCACTTCCCTATTTTACAAGTAAAGAGAATACTTGTCAAGTATTTGGTTTACCGTTGTTTATTCACAGAACTGCAAGTAAACACTTGTATAATTGCAAGTAAAAGTAAATACTGGTTTTTATTCACTTCACTAAATTAAACTATTAATAAATATATTACTATAGTAAAAATAAACTAATTAATAAAATAATTTTAAGCGATGCTGAGTACATGAAAAAAAAAAATCATTAACATTTGCCGTCTATAACTAATAATGGATAAACAAAAGGTAAATAATTATTTGTAATACATTAAGAAGTATAAATAAGTCTGTCGAGGCAATAGCTAATCCCCACGTAACGTTCGTAGAACTAGGCAGTGTTGGACAGGCTCTGGTGCACTTATAACAGAGTTAAAATTAAAATAGTTTGCCACAATGATATCATTTCTATGTAAAATTTTTTAGTTGTTTGCATTCTTGGGTGGTGTTGTCGTTTCATTACAACAAAAAAATCTCCATTTTGGCACGCCGGAAGGCGGAGTTAGATTTCACCGGTGCTAAGTAAGGAATAAAAAGGTTTTCCACCTTAAAATTAAGAAAAATTCTAAATTTACTCAATAAGACAATGGTTGCATGTGAAAAAACGTTTCACATGTTTAGCATCCGACAAGCCTCACCCTTTTACAATTCCAGAAAAATTTTGGTCATCCCTTGCCGTAAGGGTTGGTCATATCAAACATTTTTTCACATAAAGGTTTTAGGTAATCGATACTGTGCCTATTAAGGGAAGTATGATTTTTTAATGGCCCTTTATTGTCTAACATCAATTTTGAAATAACTTATCAACCAAACGTTCAAAACAATTTTCTATGTACTGTTTTGTTCTGTCCCATAAATTTCACATCGCTGCTTGTTTCATGTTACCTGAGATTGCTTTTATTTCTTCGTAATTGAAGGAATTAAGTTTGTTAATTTTATTAGATATACTTTTACACTTAATGTGAGATAAACACTACTTTTTTGATAAAATAGTCACCAACTAAAAAAAAATTTGAATAATTAGTAAATCCTATGTAAAAAGAGGTATAAAGAATAGGGTAAGTAAACTATACCATGTAGGAGAAGTTTTATAAAATTATCAAGACTAGAAATCATACAGACAAATTAAGTGTCCGGCGTGAATGTAAAATTTATTTCATCAAAATTATCTTTATATTTAACTATGTTAAAAATTTTGAAATGTCTACTTGCGAGTTGCTCAGAGTACATATGTCTTCGGTGTTTCCGCCATCGGTTAAACTCTTCCCGGTGTCATTGTACCGAACGACTTGATTTCAGTGGGCTATTTCGTAGAACTTTAGTAAAAACCACATTCACCGTCGTGTAAGTTTTGGAACCGTATCATTTTTTTTTTATTATTTCGTGTATCGATCAACATTCCTTTCCGGTTAAAAATAAAAAACACCGCTATACGGTATTAGGTTTTTGTACTCGCAAACCAAATACTAGAAACGAAACATAAGTTTGAAAATGTTTTCTATTCCGGGAAAGTATATTTCCTACACTTTCGAGTGGTAGTGTTATCGTTTCCTTTTAAAATTTTATAAAATAAACTTTATCCGTTAATTTTTCGGCAATCAACAGCTTATAGTATGCACTTGTCATAAAATTACAAAATCTACAGAAATACAATGTTAAAGGTATTAAGATTATTTCCTAACAAAATTATTAAGTACTTTCGTTATTATATTTCAATTGGAACTGACCCACCACCAAGTTAACTTATCCTAATCTTTATCCTGTAATACTTATCCTTATAAAAGAGCAATAATCTTTATTTTATCTTTAAAAAATAAAGTACGTACTTATCCTTATCTTATACTTTATTCTCCAAGTTATCTTTATCCATTAGACAAGTTTTACAAAATTACCAAGACTAGAAATCATACAGACGAATTATATATGCAACATTTCAATGAGCTATTTCGTTGTATCGTTGTGAAAATCTAAAAACTTATTTTTTAAATTTGTTTAATTTTATTTTTATATTTAATTTCTTCGTGTATCGACCAACATTTGTTTCCTGTGAAAAATAACAATGAACAATCGATATGTGCTTTTAAGTTTTTGGACTAGTATCCAAATACAAGAAATGAATTATATATTTTAAAATTTAATTATCTATTCCGGAAAATTACATTTCCTAAATTCTCAAGTGGTAATGTTATCGATTTGCTTTTAAAATTATTTAAAATTGAAACTGCTTATACGTTAATTTTTCGGCTATAAACTGTTTATATTATAGCTTAAACAGTTTATATTATAGCTATAAGTTATATATTATAGAAATATATAGTTCAAAGTATTAAGATTAAGTATTTTATTATGTATAAAAAATCGGTCTTGGATACATATAAATATTTATTAAATATATAGATTATTAAATGGAGTTGGTTTAGTCATTAATCATTTATATTATATACTTTAAATAATATAATTGTGATGACAATTCTCACACTTTTATTTGCTTAAAATTACTTGTTTCCTGGATAGTGGGAAGCCTATTTTTGTGATAAAATCTTAAGATTTCTTTTTGTATTAGATTAAGAGTTAATAAGAATTCAGGGTGGATACGTGTTTTACCTGCAAAATAAATAAAGACACTTTTGAACGTGCTATGAAAAATTGTCACCATTTAGTTTGCGTTGTAATATTTTTTTTTTACATCAGAATATTTGTTCAGTGCCTTTTAAGCCCTCTTCTACCAGCAGTTAGATTTGACAATAAGTATATTATCGAAGATACTTTTATCTATATACCATTTAAAAAAAAATTATAACTTATTCTAATTATTGCATTTTCGGCTACAGCGATGTATGCTGTTGTAGCTGTAACGGAAAAGTAATCTCTATCGGTTATTATATCTCTACTATATCGGTAAAAAATAATCTTAATTAAAATTGATGTTTTTTTTAAGTTTTATGTCTTAAGGAGTAATTGAAAAAAATTTAATAAAATTAAAAAAAATAAATAATTTCAATAAATTGTAAATAATCTACAAAAAATTGTTTTCCAATGCTCCAAAATCCAAATAATGTATCTTTGTCAGACGGACGTTTATGCGTATATACGTATGTATGTATATTGGCCGGTTTGATCTTATAACTTTCGACCCCGTTGATCAATCTTCTTTAAACTTAGTAGACAAGTTCTACTTTCGAGGAGAAAGAATTCATTTAATTATTTGCAAAAATTGAAAAAACGGACGGGGGTATTGTGGCAGAAATAAAAATTTCAAATTTTTATTGGGGCAATTTACCAAAAGATTTTTCTTACAAAAGCTGAGGTTTTTTATCAAGATCACAATTTGCCAAAATTTTCTATTTAATATTCATCGCCTCCCCCCCCCCCCCAAATGATATATTTTTAGCTTATATATATATCTTGCTTCAGAAAAGTAGTTAATGGGAGTTTTTTCATCTGTATTTTTTACATCAATAGGCCTTCAAACCATTATAATTTTTTTAGTATTTAAAAAAAAAGTTATTTTAAATTTAAATTCATCTGAAAGTTACCCATCACATTTAAAATTTAAAATCTTAATTTTTGATAGTCCTTACTTTTTAGTATTATATAAAAAAAATTGGCCAAACATTTTCATTCCTTCCTTGAAAATTATTACTTTGTTTATTCAGAATTATGGCTGTCTTTGTTTTTTAAACAATTTTTAAAAGCATTTTTTTTTTAACTTTATTATTACCACTAAGTGATTATTTCCTTAAAAATTAATTTTACCCGAATGGTTCCTCGAAAAAAAATTTTACCGTAATTTCCGATTTTTAATGCTAAAAATGAATTTTTTTATACAATAAGATCACTAAAATAACGTAACACCCCTGCCCCTGATCGAAGAGGTCCCAGATTTAAAAAAAAATTCAAAAAGTTAATTTTTTAAAATTGATATTAATTTATTAAAAATCAAGTTTAGTGAATATTTTAATGTTTAAAAAAGCCCCATGATGCGTTAGTCCTAAAATTTTCAAAAACTCTTAAAAATATTTTTCGAAAATGTGGTGCTAATATACTCGAAGTAATATTAAAAATATTGGTTATTGCTTTTGCGTAGCCGGTAATATTTCGGTAGCAATTAGCTTTTTTTTTTTTATAATTGAATCCGTTATTAAATGTATTGCGCACTCAGATCATTCGAGTTTATTCAATAGATACAGTTATTTGATTTTCAGTTTTTCTGAATTTTAATGAAAAATCTAATAAGAAGTTATTATTTATTAAATTCATATTACACCTACATTATCTTTCCCATAAAAAAGGATGATGAATGGGTTTGTTTGTTGTATGTGCTCACATTTTTATTTTAGTTGCTATTTGCACAGAGCGAACCAATGATGGTTCGCCGGGCGGCGCGCGCATCGCACGTACGATTCATTCGTACAAACGATTTATACTTCATTGCATGAAAGATTTAAATAAAATTGCATTTGTGTTTTGGGAATAAAAAAGGGAATCATTGGGATTAGAGCTGTGTTAAAAAATCACAACTCAAGAAACAGCTAAATATGTTTAGGATTTTGAAGCTTTTCGTTGTAAACGTTTTTGTCGTTGTTAGTACGCTAAATTCATGAAATTACTATTGCCAAATACGTTTATTCAAAATCATATGAAATGAAACAAAATCACGTAACTATTTCGCGGTGGGCCATAGGCTTGCCTTTTTTGTAGCTTTAAATAAAAACTTACGTTTTTATTATTTTTATTGTATCTTTACAATTGATATTTAATAAATATTTAATAAAGCTTTTCTCTTCTTCCAGTTTTTATCTTATTTATTTTTAATAATTTTCTTTTTCTTTGGGTATAAAATTACAAAACTGCTGCATTTCTTTTTGTAATTGTTTGAAAAAATAAGGTTTATTAATAAGGATAAGTAACCTCTGCAAATCTTAGTAGATGAATGAAATCTATTCGTGTGAATTATATTTGGATTTTTTTTTTAATTTCAAATAAAAATATTAATACCTATAAATACATTTCTACATAAAAAATGATTCTCGTCATTAATAATTAGATTATTAATACGTCATTAATAACTAGATAATCCGAGATGGGCTGGTATGTTTTGTTACCATATGCCTAATTTAATATCGGCGGCCAAAATGGTATAGCAACTCAGATGCGAACGAGCGCACAGTATACGGACGCGCTGATACAAGCATCACTCCCACCGCGCAGATGACCACGCAGTTCTCCCACCATAGTGACGCTGCAGCCCCACCACTCTCAGGCTCCAATAAAAGAACGTGTACGAGAGTAAATTGCAATTCATCGTCGACCTCCACCTGGAGAAGACCAAGAAGAAGAAGAAGAAGAAGATGGAAGAAGACAGAAGTTCCCTGGCCAGCTCAACGTGGGACCTTCCCGCCCGCTGAGGGAGTCACTGGACGCGGACGCTATCTTCCCGCTCCAGTTCCAGCTCGTCGGGCTTCAATCACCCTGGCCGGCGGACTCGGCAGAAGTAGCCGGCCCAGCGTGGGATCCCTCAGGGAGAACCGCCTTGGCCACGTCGGCGAAGGACGACCGACGTCGACCCGACACTGCAGGGCTCTGCGGGCCACCACTGCCACGCTGTAGTGGGGATCCAACTGCCGCTGAGGGAAAGCCCGATCGGACTTCAATGGACGAGCCGCAACTCCTCAACTTCGCCAGAGACCAGCTTCCGGACCCAACATCTCTTCTTAGAGCTAACGGCCCTTTTCAAGACAGTTTTTCAACTTTTAAGTTGACATTTTAATGTCATACATATTCAAATACATAGAAGTAATTTCATCAGGTTTGGTCAAACCGACCGATTACAATACTTTTCCTTCTAGAGCTATAGCTCTGCTATAGCGCTATCTAAACGGAAAGTAATAACATTTTTAAAAATCATAATAGGGGTCAATTGATTTTTTAATCATTTTAGGCAATAAAATGAAAAAAAACCTACACCAAAAATGTACTAACTTCACCTCTGATTATACTGATAAAAAAAAACTTTTTTCATTTTAATTACCGTTTCTTGAATTGCTTTTTTGCGTAAATTACAGATCTCTAAATACAATTTTTCTATCACCCTCAGTTTTAAATAAATTACGCTTCAAAAAAAATTAAGGGAAAATATAGTTAAAATCTATAAATTGGAAATTTTGCATGGCCATACCTGTGTTAGAATGATTTAGCTGATGCTTTTGTTTTATAAATAACCTCAGGCACATCCCGAATTAATGTCCAACAGTAATCGGCTAGCATGTTAGTTTTCCATTTCCCTTTATAGCGGCTTTCTATCACCGAAATGTCTTGGTGGAAACGTTCACGTGTTCGTCACTTACGTCTCCGAGGTTGTCCGGGAAAAAATCCAGATGTGAGTGGAGGAAATGTATTTTCAAAGACATATTATATCCCATAGCTCTGTATGACGTAAAAAGTTGACTTAACAATAGAGAAAGTTCTTTTTGTTGACTTTGAAAGCCCGAAATTTTGTATTTTTTTGAAGTAAATTCCAATCTTGCAGTCTTGATCCTAACAGTTTCAACTTATTTTTTTGTAAATTTAAATCCCTAACCAATTTATTTAATTCACCTTGTGATATAAGATGTGGCTTATTGGAAGATAATTCACAATCAAAATCATTGTTGTCTTCTTCAGTACTGCCTGCTTCTTCATCACTGCTTTTGAAAATATTCACAGGTGGCTCAGGAGCTGGAATAACTTCACTGTGAGGTATAGGCTTGATTGCAGATTGCAGTGAAGTATATTTTGCAGTATGTTTAGATTTTTTAGAAATTCCAGGCACACTTGTTAAACAAAAGTAACAATCTGTTACATGATCCTTTGGTTCATGCCAAAACCATAGGTACAGCAAATGGCAAAGCTTTCCGTGTACCTTTCAACCATCCTCTTAAATATGCAGAACAATTAGTGCGTACTACATGAGGAGCCCATGTCTTATCCTGATTACCAATTTTACACTCAAAGTACAAATGATATGCTTCTTTAATTAAAGGTATAATGTTTTTTTCGTTTGATTTTATGTTAAACTCAGCACATACATAACAAAAGGCATCCACATCATTTACACAATTTTAAGGCATTACGACACTGCACTGTAACAAACTTAAGACAGCAGTAAGACTGAACAAAATTAATTCATTCCAAAATCCAGTGCTTAATACAAACAGCACAGCTATGTTTTCAGCTGAATGTTTTGACCTGCACAGACATGACTAATCTTGCCCATGAAGGCTCACTTTTCAGTATTAGATATGATGTCATAATATATGACATGATTTAATTCTTTGTCTAGTATTATTTATTTATAGCTTACAAATTATGTTAACAAAGTTAAAAAATAAAAAATTAACCAACAAAATACAGTATAGGAGCTTAAAATGCTAACTATATGTTCAAAAAGGAAAAAAATCCTTTAATTAAAATTAAAACATTTTTCAAAAATGGTGGGTGATAGAAAGGTTCTGAGTTTATATTCGTTTTCAGCATCAAAAAATAGATTAAAATCACGTATCGCATGTTAGGAAAAACAATTATGTTAATCAGTGTTACCAATTGGCTGCAATTTGTTATCTCGGTATTAAATTTGGCAATACTGTCACCACTTCCTTAAAATCTTGTTGATTAACTTTATCTTAACAAAATTTTATTTCGCTATCCAATTTACTGCCACACAATCCCATTTTAATAAGTAAATAGTGTTGCGAAAGTAACAGATAAGCGTTGATATCGACATTCTATTTCACCAGCCTGTTTATTTTATTTCTCTTTAGATATGCGAGTAATTTTTTTTAAGAAATCCATTAAAATTGTATGAAAATCGATTAAAATTTTTGTCTTTATAATATTGTCTCGTGTTCGCGCCCCGATCAGGATATTGAGGGATTGACAATTTAAAATGTTTTTATAATACAATTTATTAGTTTAAGAACATAAATAAAATGAGACAAATCAATAATAACAATGAAAATAAGAATAATAAACAACTCACAGTAATAATAATAATAATAATGACAAAAGCAAACAATGATAATAATAATAGACAATAGTAAAGAAATAATAATCATAGTAATTACAACCACAATGATAATAATAAATAAAAATAATAAACAGTGATTTCATACAAAAAATAATCTAAAATAATCGTCTGAATTTTTTTACAGGTATTGAAAAGGTAATATTTTAAAAGCAGAATTAAGTCCCATTGACAAAAGATATTAGCATGACCGCTAGTCTTAACACTTTTAACCACTAGTCTTGTATTAAAAACAGTAGTACAAGCGATAAGACAAGTATAAAGTTCTTTCACTCAAATACGTTTGCTGTTCACAAATAAAATTGCCCAAACAATCTATGAATGAAATTTAGTACATTATCTCATTCACTTATAGTCTAACTCTAACTTACCGAACCATTTCTTGTTTTCGTTTACTGGAATTACTCATGACGTCACCTTAATTGCGTCGAACCTGCATTATAAATTTGCTCCTTCACTAACCTCCTCGCAGCATACTCTCGCTTCAAACTCGCATAATAACTCCTCGCTTAGAACTTTATCGTAGCACTCTCTCGCAGACTCTTTTCGCAAATTGAAATCTCGCAGAACTGATTTCAACTGGTCTTTCCCATAGTGTTTATACTATCCTCTTTACCTGCAGGACCAGACCCCAGTTGGTCGTGAGAACGATCGACCGAGCCCTTTCATTCCCATGCATTCTTAACCTGATCCGGTAACTTTTCTCACGGAAAATCATCTGTTTAGGTATGTCAGTGGGCAGTATTACAAAAGACGATTGTTAAACGGACTTGTTACCTTTACTAAAAGGGTTTCTTTTAAGCCCATTCTGGATTCCTCCCATTATTACAATTCCTACTACTTTCTTCTTAATTGGTAGGAATCCGTTACTCAGGTCTGCTATACAGGTCTTGTTACATATGATCAATAGTATTTTAAATATACTTTTTGTTTAATGAACTATTTTCTCCCTTATTTATGTCGGGTTTTATTGTGTATTTATCTTATTTTACCTAATAAAATGAGTTACAAAGATCTGTAGTGGTAGCCAGTCGGCATCTACATTCCAAATCGGTTGTTTAGAGATTAAATAATTTATTTAATTTCAGACATCAAAACTGCATCAATTCCTTTATTAAAGTAATGAATTTATTCGACGTTGTGTACGTACATATATTTTTTTAGAATAAGGAGAAACGTTTTTGTTCTTAACCGAATAATACTTACCCCAACGCGAATGCCTTTGGTTGGAATCTTGTATCTCATTCTACAATAATATCTTTCATAAAACGTCTTATAAATTTTATGGCCAACTGGATTTTATCACTCTCCATACCGGGTGATTCAAAAAGGACTTCACAAGTTTAAACGCATATAAAAATCTATTTAGATAACTTATAGATCGGTTGAGGTTTCATTCTATAGCAAAATATAGAAAAAAATATTTTTATCAGGTTTTTATCACGTAATTCATTAGTACTGAATTCGGCCACCAGCGCTGTCACCAGTGTTGTTAAAAATGGATACATTTACTGTTGTCGAACGTGTTTGCTGTGTTTTGGTTTCACGATTTGTAGTTAGCATCTGCAATTCAACGTAATTTTCGTAGAGAGTACGGTAAGGAGGCTCCTAGTAGGCATACAAATCTTCGCTGAAACAAGTTGTTGTGTTGAACGTACAAAATCACCAGGGTCCCTGAAGCTGTTGTGAAAGAACTCAAAGAAAGCTTTGCACGTAGTCCAAAGAAATCAATTTGACGTACGTCTCGTGAGACTGACATTTCACAAACTGTTTGACACGTATTATGTAAATGATTGTACACAAACTAATCGCGGTTCAACACATGACGACAGATGAAGACAAAGTTGCCCGGCTGCAGTTTTTTGTGGAAATGATGGATAGAATTGCAGACAACGATACATTTTTAGACTATGTAATCTTTAGTGATGAGTCAACGTTTCAAATCAGTAGGAAGCTAAACACTCATAACTGCCGAATATGGGGTAGCGAAAACGTTCATGAAATTCTGCTTACATACGTGATAACCCTAAGATAAATGTTTTTTCTGCCCTAAGCAAACAAAGACTGTACGACCCGTTCTTCTTCCAGGAGACAACCGTAATTGGTATCTTTTATGCTTCAAACTTTTCTAATTCCTCAGTTAAACGATGATGACCAAGCTGGACGCCATTACTATCAGTAAGATGGGCCGCTACCTCACTACCGCCTAGAAGTTTGTGTTTTCTAGAAACTCGATTCCCAGGTCGGTGGATTGGTCTTGAAGATCCAATTGCATGGCCACCTCTCTCCCCAGATTTGAATTCTCTAGATTTTTTCTTCTGGGGTTTGATTAAAAATCTGGTTTATGTACCACCTTTGCCTACTGTTCTTGTTGATAACAGGGACTTTGAATTAACACCGCAGCTGCAGTGGTAAGGCCTAAGTTACTAGCTACAGTCTGGAATGAAATCTTCTTCAGATAGGATGTACGTCGCATTACAAATGGAAGCCATATCGAACCAAAGTGAATCTTGGCTGACAACTTAACATGTTTTTATATGAAATGAGATCTCAAACCAATTTGTAAGTTATCTCACTAAATCTTTATATGCTTTTAAAGTTGTTAAGTCTTTTTTGAAACTCCCAGTATTTTTCCTGTCAGATTTTATACCTTATTTATTCTATTATATATATATATATATTATATATGATTGATTGCTGGTTGACTGTATTATTCTTAAATCAGTTCAATTACTCCACTTAAGGTTAAAATAAATATATTAAGTATATTATTTCTATTGCATTTTAAGGAATAAATAAAACAAAAATAAAGTCGTAGATATATCTATTTCATTTTGATAGCCAATTTTATATAAATATCATTTTTGAAAATCGAAAGTTTTTTAATTGAATCATAATAAATTAATTTTTTCAAACGTACAGTGTTATTATTGATGAACATTTTCAAACGTTTATGAAAGTATGAAAATTTTCTTTATAAAAAAATGTTATATTTATAAATCCTATTATTTATTTATTTTTTTAAATTTATTCTATAAACTGTTGGTTAAAGTTGAAGATAAAAAAAATGAGTAGGAGTTTAACCTGCTGACACGGATGGGAAACTAATTTGGTCACGCGTTTTATTGGCTTATTTTCCTGTTCACGAAGTAGTTTTTTGTAAAAGAAGAAATTATATCTATCATCTTGCCAAATTAGGTACTAAAAAATTCGACAGATTATTGAACAAACAATTCTTAATTAAAATTTTAATTAAACTTTCAACATTTATAAAGATTACAATGGCTTATAATACCTACCTGTAGTTATGAACTCTGCTACGGAAAATTGATTGAATTTCACTACTTTCTTAGTATTTGAGTTAAAATACGAATTTTTATTATTATAGAAAATAAAAATTAACATATAAATCGTTTTGCTATGTTTATGACTTTGCCGGCCTCCGTGGCGTGACTGGTTTTTATCCTGGGTTCGAATCCCGGTCAGGCATAGCATTTTCACACACTACATATCATTCATCTCATCCTCTGAAGCAATACATAACGCTGCTTACGGAGGTTAAAAACGGAAAAAAATGTTTATAATTTTGGGGATTATTTATAAAAACTTCTGTCCATTTTTTTTACCATTGGCTGTATTTTTTTACATGAGTTTAGTAATTTCATCCTGCTTTATCTTAGTCTAGGCTGGATAATCACAGAACTGCAAGTGCAGTCACATTTTACCAAAGAGTCTGGCACATTTTGGAAGATTATATGGTTTTTTATGTTTATATTGTTAAAAATGTATTATTTCACATTTACATCGGAAGTAACATATTTTATTCTAGAACTATGGAATTTCAGTGGAAATTTACTGTAGTTTAAAAAAAAGGTTAACATTTATAAAAGTTCTGGAAAAGACGTAAAGCAAGTATAGTTAAATGTATCTTAAAATGTTAAATGGTATCTTAACCAATTCGTTTCGTCAATGATATTGACTTAGAGAATTATTTTACTTCTATTTGAATGCAAAGGTGTTAATAAAATAATGCAGAAGAATAAACTCTATTACAATTCGTTAGGATATATGGGATAAAATATGTCACGATTTATTAGGAAATACGATTTTTAATTTTGCATATTAATATTTTGTTAATACGCTTCTTATAGACAATGAAGTTTTTTGTGTAATTTTATTACTAGTCAATTTTTACTTCCTTGTACGAAGTAAAGGAAGTATTGTGATCACGAAAATTTCATTTTCAAATTTTAGCGGAAATATCCATTATGACCATCCCTGAATCCATTTTGACTAGTTTCGACATGACGTCTGTACGTACGTATATATCTCGCATATCTCAAAAACGATTAGCTGTAGGATGTTGAAATTTTGGATTTAGGACTGTTGTAACATCTAGTTGTGCGCATTTCCCTTTTGGTTGCAATCGAGTGAACCAAAAGTGTCCAAAAAAGCCCAATATCCAAAACATTTGGATTTTGGACTTTTTCTTAACTGCAGTAATAAGCCCTCATTGAGACGGTTTCAACGATATATCATAAGTGGTACTTCTTTTCATTGGTTCAGAGTTATAGCCAAAATAAAACTTTAATTAATGAAATATTTGATCTTACAAGGGGAAGGCACATCGGTTTGAATCCGACTTCATTTCCGATTTTTTTTAATTTAAATATATTGATTTATTAATAATTATAATCTCTGATTGTAAAAAACATTTTAAAATAAATAATAATTCAATAATAGCAATAAAAAAATATATATGAAAAAGAATCAGAGTTATTAGTAAAATAAAATTTTATATACTTTTAAAAATGTGTATATGTAATTTAATAGGTATACAAGGAAGTCATGTGGTGTCCACATCAGATCTGGTGAAACATCTGATTATTTAATATTAATTGAAAATTATAATTTAGAATCGTATTATTTTTATTTATGCATTTGTTTCAGTCTACTTGATAATAAATATCGCTATAAAATTTAGTAACTTTCTCCTGTTTCGTTTTTGTTGAAAGTTACATCGTAATAATTTTATAAACATAGTATTAGATAGATATAAGATTTACATTTATTTAAAGAGTAATAAAGGGACTTTTACTCTAACTTAATATTTCAGGTAAGATTGTTGAATTAATAATTGTATATGTATTTTATGTTAATAAAAACTAAATTTTAGCAATTGTTGAACTTTCCTTTTTTCTTAAAGTATTGGAGGATCTTACTTCACTTTCAAATGAAATAAGTTTAAATGAAGTGCAGCAAAAATTGTATATGTAATTTAATAGGCGTACAAGGAAGTCATGTGATGTCCACATCAGACTATTTTTAAAAAAATCGTAATAAATGTTAGTAGGCATTTTAAAATTGAAAAACAAAGACCGTAATGAAAAAAATTCTTCTAAATGAAGCTATATTATTAGAGTACCCAAACAGCCTTTTAGTTGTCAATATACGCGTGGACATTCATTTAAAATACATTTGAAAGACCTTTAAAAAATTTATGTTTAAACCAATAAGAAAATTAATCAATTCATTTTTAATTGATTTGTCAACTCTATAAAATATATCTCTATGATGAAATTCTACTTCCGAAGAAAATACGTAACAAATACGAGCAAATAAGTGCTTGTGTTTGTTAAATAAAAGTACTTTACAGTCAAACAAAAATTAATATAGCCGTAAAAAGCAAGATGAAGGCCGTGAATTCACAGCTATCGTTTTTACTTTTAATATCTGCTTTTCCATGAATTGGACTTAAAAGAAATGTGTTCTACGTACTGATGGCAAATAAAGTTAAACCGGGAAACTTAAACAGTAAATCTAAAAAGATGAACTTGCTCTATTTTTATAATAATAAATTTAACATATATGAAGTAATAAAACGTAATGTTTCATAAAGGTCGGTGTTTCAATATCAAGTGCAATACAACTAAATGAACTAGAACAAGTTTAAATTCTTTCAGAAGGTTGAGGACATTGGAAACTAGTTGAAGAAAAGAAATGTTGCCAAGAATCTGATTGATTTCCTTTCGGATTGTTTTGGGACCACTGCCTGCATAATATACGAGTATATATATATATATATATATATATATATATATATATTCTTCTACATTATGAAACAATTCTCTTGTGTAGGATGAAATGACCTGTGAAATGCTTTTAACTAATTTAATCCTTGAAGTCAAGGTAACAGCGTGTTAATGCATTAATATACTGCTGTTTACACGTCTGTATATATATTAATGTATGAATTTTATTAATAATTTAAATAATAATATTTGTATGGGATTTTATGTGAAATTAGGTTTTATAAAATATAGTATATTATTGTTAATTTTTTTTTTTTTACGTGATATATTTATTATTTACTTTCAAGTGATTTATACTACTTATAAAAAAATAATGTAGTCATACATTAATGTGTCTAACGTTAAGTTTTGTTCTGATTACCCAACTGGCCCTCTAAGTTTAATGTCTTTTTCATTGAAACAATAATACTGGTCTTATTATAGAAAATCATTTTTTATATCCAGTGTTTTATTAGTAAATAATATTTTTCCAGTTGGGGTCCTAATATTTTTTTTTATTAATTCATATTTTTTAAATAATTTTTACCCTATAGCTGACCGTTCCAGTGGGGTTTGGCTATAGTTTAATAATTTCTCAGACCGTGTATTTCCTGTATCATGTGCAGCATGTATATTTGATAAACAAAAATACAATAAAAATCTCAAAAATAACAAATAAAATAATCTAATACGAATAATTTAAAAAGCCACAAGAAATATATTATACATTTTTTTATTTAACTCGTGATCACTCTTTTCAGTTAATTTTTAAAAATCTTTTTCACCGACTTTTCGAAGAAAAGTACAGTATTATTTTCGGTCGCACGGTATGAATGGGTGGTAAAACTAAATTTTTTTTACGTTTTGAGATAATACCACCATTCAGTTAGAATGAAATTTCCTTACTCACACACATACACACAAACATATATATACACACACACACACACACACACACGATATATATATATATATATATATATATATATATATATATATATATATATGTAGGTACACCTATGTATAAAATTTGTGGCTTGAAAATTTCCAAAACTACGTTATCAATTTCATTTAAATTTAGATATGCTGTAGTAGCGAATCTGAAGTTGTGCATATGAATATGGTGCAGTCGTTCCTGGAGTTACATTCTCAATTTTAGATATTTTTTTCGGCCATGGTGGGATTCGGGGGTGAAAATGAATTTTCTTTTCAGATATGATATATTAGGATTACGAAAATGCCATTTATATATAACATTTTATGACTCGAAAATTTTCAAAATTACTTGATCAATTTCATTAAATTTAGATATTTTGTAGGAGTGTATCTTTTATTGAAAAAAATGAAGTTATGCTTGTAAAAATTTAATGAAGATTGGTTGAGTGGTTTTCTTCAGTCACGCTCAATTTAACATCGACAACAGACAATATTAACTCAGTTTGAGGTTATGTTGACTTTTTATCGGTGTATTTTTCATACGCACTTATGCAGTGAGTCACATTAGTAGTGAACTTGATGCTTGTTGATTTTTAATTATTTCATCAAATTACGCTTTTAATAATTTAATTTGGTACTTTCTGATCAAACGGAGGCCATTCTAACTCAGCGCGCTGCGACTGTTAGATTGAGGTTATAAATAAAGGCCTACACTGTGTGTAAATTTTTGAGTTTTTTTATATAATAAATAAATATAATTATAAATATAATCTAACCAAACTTAACCTACGCTCGCTTCGCTCGCTAAGCTTGACTAGCAAGCGAACGAAGGTTAGCGAGCGTACGTTAAGTTTGGTTAGATTAATATAATTTAACCAAATTTTTGAGTTTTTTAAACACATCATTCTTCCTTCTGAATACAGGTGGCCTCCGTTTAATCAGAAAGTATCTTTAATTTTCTTGTAAACAGAAAATGTATTTTAATACTAAATAAACAAAAAATTTATACATCTTTTAGTTTTCTCATATAATTTGTTTTATATATTTCTTGAGCAAGAAAGTAGTCAAATAATTATTCAAAAGATATTATACAAAATAAAAAAACAAGAAGTCGGTCTTTATGCGCAGCACTGCATATGAATTTTTTTTATATTGAAATAGAAATTAACTTTTTTTTTCTTGGTTCTTTAAAATAACCACAAACGAACTGTTACTTATTTAGGCACATATGTAAATATATTCGAGGAAAAACAATCGTATCTAATTACTTAGAGGTCACTAAAATGTGGTAATATGCTTCTTGATGATTAGTTGTTTTTTTGTACTAATAATTTTCTTTTATAATAATCCTAATGATATTAATCGGAAGTATTTGTTTACAGTATTTTTTGTCATCTTTTTTTTTGTAATTTGAATGCCTGTTTCCGTTATTCAGTTTTATACTTCGTTAAATTTAATACCCAATGAAATTTATTATTATTTATACTAACCCAATTTATCATTACGGTTAAAAAAATCGTAATGGTCTCATTTTATTTCCTATTTATGTATGTTAATTTTATTTCGTTTTTTAATTTGCCTCCAAACGGGGAAAAAATTGACGATGAAATAAAAAAATTACCATTGTCTTTTAACTAATTTTTAATTCAAGTCGTATATATGCCTGAAACGGCAAAATACCAATTTAAAAGTACGACTTACTTATTGCCTAAGGATTATTTTTCTAATCGTCATTGTCCAATTTGGGCATTTTTTGACCAACAGTTTTTTTTACTTATCCGCCTAATAATAATTATTATAATTATGTTATAATTATTTCAATCAGAAAATTGTATAATTTTTAATAAAAAAAGATAAGAAAAAACGTATAGGTTTGCATTGATAAGCTTAGTAAGAAAATATAGTTTAAATATATTGTAATAGAATAACAATCAATACATCGCCTATAAATTGATATTTGTAAATGAAGATGTGATAAAATATTTCATAACAGTATATCAATGTACGACCAATATTGCCAGAAAATTATTATCTGCCTTGTCTTCAGAGCAGCAGTGTTTCAGTCAGAGCTGTGCATATTATACATGTTTGTATGTACAATTCTCTCGTTGCAGCTGAAAAAAAATATTTTGTTTACACGCACTTAAATAATCGTACGTGTAATAATTACACAAAGATTCTTATTCAGGTTATCAAAATAAAAACATACTAATTTTATTTTTATTTCTTAAAATAACCGTTACTGATTATATTCAAGTAATGATAAAAAGGTAACGAGAAATTATATTTTTTTCAAGAAGGATTTACTTATTTTTTTTATATTGATATTGAATCGTAGTTGTATAATGGCTGGAAGTAACTCCAATACATGTGACACAGTTATTATTATTATTATTATTATTATTATTATTATTATGCCAGAGTCGGCAACACTTACACCAGCCCTTAAAATATTTTTTTGTATAGCCTTAAATTCACTTAGCGATTTTTTCTTTATTTCATCTATCGTCGCAAATCGTTGACCTTTTAATGTTCTCTTAATTAGTGGGAACAAGAAAAAACCGATCTCCGTGGTGGAATGGTAGGGTCTCGGCCTTTCATCCGGAGGTCCCGGGTTTGAATCTCGGTTAGGCATGGCGTTTTTCATACACTAAAAATTTCCATTTGGGCTAATGACCATAATAGTTGAGCCCGTAATTTCAACAAAAATGCTTTTTGTTTATCGTATAATCCTCTGGTAAGAATTCATAATGGACGACACCATTGTAACCGAAATAAAGATCAGTAAGGAAATCCTTACTTACGAACTTGGCCTGTATTTTTCGGTCTTTTTTTTAGAAAGTTTCCATCGGGATGTCTGGACATTCCTTTCAATATCATAATCGTACACTGATGTTTCATCTGTTGTGACACGTTCGACTAATTCTGAGTCATCGCCTATGACAACTAACAGTTTCGCGATCCTGACCCGATAGGGGAAGACATTCTCAATGTGACGGTTTTGGTCACCACGCCTCGCCCGTATGGGCTTTACCGGAGGTCATCTTCAGTGCCTCGGAAATTACATCTTTCACTCTAGTCTCAACCAGGATGCCACCGATGCGAATGCCACAAGCGGCATTCCCATCGGTGTACTATTAACAAAAAATCCAAACAAAACACATCTAGCCATGTCTCAGAACGAAGGAACTGAACCCTATCTACCCTAAAGGTAAAAATGAGTTCGACAGACAACAAATCATAAAACATAACACAGAAACACTAACAAAACATAAGAATAACAATAAATTACGTAACGTAACAGTAACATAAAACATAAGTAACAAAAAACAAACGAATCAATAACCAAACAGAAAAAAAACAGCAACAATCTAGCAAACGATAAAATAAAATAACAAAAAACCAAACATAAACACAAAGAAGGAAAGTCCAAGCGGGACATCTCACCCCTTCAGCGATCCTTTCTTTCGCCAAATATGTGGTAAAACCTTCTAAGATCATCCATTCGAGCCGGCTTTTCTGGTTAACATGGAGACCCGATAATATCAAGCCGATAATGGCCTCCTTGCGCATTAAGCCATATCTAGCACATTCACATATCGCATGAAAAGCAACGTCCTATAATCCGCATTGCGGACACACACCAGAGTCTGCCAGGCCGAACTTCTGTAGTCTCTCCTGAAAAGCCCCATGACCTAACAGTAGTGCGATGTTGCTTTTGTTGAAAATTCAAATTTATAAAAAAAATTATGCTTATATTCGTTTCATACACAAGATGTCAAACTTTCTTCACGTGAGCCGTAAGGGATTATCAGCTCCTTCAGAAACGTTTCTATAAGCAATTCAAAGGTAAATAATCATAATGTCCTTTATTTTGTCTGTATCTGTTGTTAATGTGTTAGGATGTTCAACGCTTTTGTCGTCTTCAATCAGTTTGGCCTTTTTGAAACCATTTTTACCACTCATAAATTCTTAGTGTCGACATAACATCCTCGCCAAAAGCCTTGTGTAATATCTTCACCACTTCAGTGCAGTTTATTTCACTTTTAATCCAAAATTTAATTACAACTCCTTTGTTTCGTCGTTTTCAAGGAAAATAAATCATTACTCGTAATAAAATACGTCCTAATTAAAAGATTGCCAAATTTAACACGATTGAAAATATTGCATACATTATGCAATACAATTATAATCGCATACATTATAATTGCATTGTAATCGCATACATTATGCGATTAAAATTTGACATACATTATTGCATCGTGCTGCCATCGCATGGCAAAAAGATGAACTCAGTCGAAATGATAGCATGAAGAATTAAACAATTAATTTTTTATCATACCGCAGTTAGGTTTTTTTTTTGTTCCACAACTACTTTATGGCTGTATGGCTTCTTAAGTGGAGCCATAACTAAATTGTTAATAAACCATAATGCGGGGTTCTTAAGGAACTCCCGTAATAAAACAAACCATAACAAAAGTTATCAGTAAGCAATGTTCTTAAAATTTATTAGTAAAAGAATACATCTGCCTTCACTTATAGTACATAAAAACAAAAAAGAATAATCAATAAAAAAACAAAACAAATAATGAAGCGATAGCAAGTCGTTAGACCCTTAACAATGCAGAAATTGACAAGAAAAAAACAAGTTGTAGCTATAAACAAAAATAACATCACTAGATTTGGCGATAGTAACTCAAACTGTTATTCAGCAGCCTCTAAGTCAAGCACATGGAGAAATTTCAACCTTCGAATGTTCCCGCTGTTATTAAGCAGATTGATCGGTAAGTGGTCGACGTGATTTTCCAGACGTTGTTGGTATTTGACACTGTACTGTCTTACAGCCTCATGAACCGTCGGAAGCTTCAGATATTCGTTAATCTCATCGTTCCGTGTGAACCATGACGCTTCTACATTTATTTTCGATAATTTGTTTTGGGGAAAAAACAAGTTTAAGTACAGTAGTAGACAGTAACGTACAGTCTAAGTTACTGTATTTCTTGTTCCCCACCCACAATTCCATACCATAAGTTCAGACTGGTCGTCACACAGCTTTGTAAATCAGAACTTTATTGGACAACTTGAGGTGTGAGATTCTCCGTAACAGCCAATACAATTCCTTATACTTCGCGTTCAGTTGTTTTGTTTTCAACCTCACGTGATACTTCCTGTTAGTTGAAGAAAAAAGTGTTTGATAATTGGAAGATCATTATTCCGAAAATGCCCAAATTGGAAGACCACCAGTAAGAAAAGACTAGTTAACAGGATCTACGTTTAGCGGGTTTTTTTCCATTCTATAGAAGACATCATGACCCCCGTAGGCGAAGACACCCGCGTTGTGACGATCCTGGTCGCCGCACTACCCCCTCCGTTCCTAGCCGTGATGGGCTTTACTGGAGGTCTCTTTTAAACCCTCTAAACCTGACAACACAACACAGTCATCAGGTTTGGCTCTGTCAGGATGCCACCAATGTAAGCGCCTCGGCAAACATTTCCATTAGTGTATTTACACAATCTACTATCGCCTTCGTATGGCCTCTCCAACTGCGACCATTTACCGTAATTTACAACCTTCAAGTATAAAGTTAACCGATTCGCGGAAACGTGATCCCCGCACCTATTGAAGAAGACACATCCTTTTATTGAAATGAAGTATAAATTAATTAAAAACTTTATAGGGAATAAAATAAATTTTTCTTCTATAATACGAGCAAGCTTCAAATTCTCTACTGATTTTTTTCAGGTAACTACGATAGTCATTCTTACTTTTAAAAACTGTGCGAGTAGTTTTTTTAATCGGCAAGTTAAAAATGGTGGGATTTTCTAACTGAAAACCATAGTAATTTCACAACCTTGAATATCGAGATAACAATTTATAGTTATAGATAACTATAATTATACACTAGTCAAGAATTACTAGTAAGTAGTGTAGAATTTATGTTTGCTTATTAACTTACAATTAGTACCATAAAGAATAATAATATTGCCCTGAGGTAGATATTCCCCACGTCCGGAACACAACATCTACGTTCCACGTCCAGGGCGGCAACAGCTGTACTCAAGTACATTACATATAGCTGGCTAACGGGGTTCCGACTGTTGTTTCTCGGATATGCTTTTTTCGATCGATTTACATCTATAGGCCGAATTACAGGACTGGACTTTACGGCCACCTGCAGATACGTCATTATTAACGATTACGGAAATGGATTAAGTGTTTAGAGCTGGCGATGTAGCGGCCACGGTCAAAGTTATTTACAGGTGTAACGGAGACCTTTCGTCGTCCACATGCCCCCCGCGATGGCAAGCATGTAGTTAAGGTGCCCATGTTCGGAGCATGGGAGCCCTGAAAGCTTCGGTGTGTAGGGGCCTGGAGTCAGTGCAGAGACTGCGCATCCGCTCTCTGCCAGGACATATGGCGGTTCCACCGGAGTACCGGAACGGACCTCCAGGGTTGGTAGCCCTGGAGTGGGGGTGTACCCCGGCGGCTAGCCTTACTACAGAAGGAATTATTTGTTCATGGAAACTGAACAATTAAACGTGGCAGAGGGTTCACGCAAACACCCTCGTTTAGAACCGGCTGTTTCGCCTGAGGCGAAACGCCGAAAGAGTACGGAGATTAAGAGGATTGAGATTGAGGCTAGGAAAAGCTTGCAGAAAGCTTTTTTCAAGAGCTGCATCCCAAAACCTAAGTATTTGGTTATTACGAAGGAAGAAGGTAATTTCTCGAGGGTGAGTCCTTTCCTCATCGCTCGAGAAATAAACAAATGTGCTGGAGGCCCTGTTAAAGAAATAAGAAAAACTTTCACGGGACTTCATGTAGAGACTGTTAATGATATACAGTCTCAGAAGATTCTAGGAATGAAGAAAATTGGAGAATTAGCTGTACGTGTTGATCCCCGCGGCACGCTCAACACCTCAAGGGGTGTTGTGGTCTGTCGGGATCTTCTTAACTGTAAGGAGCAGGAAATTGTAGAAGAATTAGTGCCGCAAGGAGTATTGGAATGTCAGAGGTTGAACATGAGAAGGAATGGCGGAGTCCTTCCTTCTGCATCCCATGTTCTTACATTTAACCGGCTTACTTTACCGGAGAAGATAAGAGCGGGCATACATCGGTTGGATGTGCGGGCATTTGTCCCGCAACCAATGCGATGTTTTAATTGCCAACGCTTTGGACACACCGCTGTTAGGTGTGAGAGGCCGCAAATATGCGTGTGCGGTGATGCAGTTCATGAAGGAGAGCCGTGTAAGGAGCCTCCTACCTGTATAAACTGCAGAGGACAGCATTCCTGTAGATCCAGGAACTGTCCTGTTTACAAAGACGAAGTAGCTGTGCAGGAAGTAAAAACCCTGCAAAAAGTCAGCTACTTTGAAGCAAAAAAGATCGTAAACGCCCGCAGACCTAGAGCAACAACAACATATGCTCAGGCTGCGGCTGCTGTTCCTGCTCCTGCTCCAGTTGCTGTTGATGAGAGTGTAATCATTAACAAACTCGCACCTACCTTGCTGGCTTAATTGAGAGGATAATCGAAAACAAAATGAAGCCTCTCAGCACTAAAGAACCTGTTAAGCCAAGAATAATTGTACAGCCTCCTGAAGACACATCTGCAAAACAAAAAGTCGCTCCAACACAGAAGAAAACGGACACTAAACCTGATATCCAAGTCCGTCTTAGCGAGATTTTAGTTGAAGATAAGAAAGTGACAGCTACAGAGTCTGTTATGGTGGCTCCCAAGCCTCCTGTAACTGAAGTGGCAACTAAGCCTCAGAGGCCACAAAAAATTTTACAGGGGGGACGAGTGTCCCCCCTTCCACTGGCGGTGACCGGTGCGCCCCCCGTGTCGGGGAGCGGCCAGGTTGCCGCCTCTCAATCGGCGCCTGAAACCGGCGCCGATCCATGCCCGTCGTCGTCGGCGGCTTCGGTGGTCTCCGATTCGGAGACCGGAAGCTACACCGGCGACGATGTTCTCCGTGAACATGATGCCGTTCGCAATATGGAGAAGAAGAGAAAAAAAGGATGCCGAAAGGAAAACCAAGGTCATAATTTAATTAAAAATTAGCGAGTCGATTGTACAATGGAACATCAATGGATGTTTTTCAAACATCCATGAGCTCCAACGCTTGGTGCATGATGTAGACCCGATTTGTATATGTCTGCAAGAAACGCATTTCCGCCGAAATGAAAATTTTAAATTAAAAGGTTTCGATATATTTCGGCGAGATCAACCGCCAAATGTAAGAGTTAGAGGTGGAGTAGCTATATTAACATCGACTAGAGCTACCACCGAAGCGGTTGTTCTAAACACCAACCTACAAGCGGTCGCCGTTAGAATGAAGCGACCGCTTAAGATCACTGTGTGCAGCATATACTTACCGAATTACGATTGGAATAAGGATGACATAGAAAGACTAATTTCCGAGCTTCCCCCACCTGTTTTACTGGTGGGTGACTTTAACGCTCATAATTCTCTCTGGGGATCGGATCGAGTAGATCCCCGTGGAAGAGAACTGGAAGGATTCCTGATGAATTCAGAACTTATTATTTTAAACGACGGATCAGGAACCTTTTTCAATGCCAGAGATGGATCGACGTCCTGTATAGATCTTGCACTTATAAGCGGATCGATAGCACCGAGGTACAGCTTCCATGTCATAGACGATCTGCATGGAATCATTTCCCGGTGCAAATTGTAACTGATGTTACAAGAAAAACATATCCCATCTCTAAAAAATGGTTATTTGATAAGGCAGACTGGACGAGCTTCACAGCTAGAACGATACTCCCAGAAACAACTGGAGTTATCGGAGACGATGTCGACGCCATAACAAATGCAATAATTCAGTCGGCATCGAGATATATTCCCAAAACATCTGGGAAACTTACAAAGAAACCCGTTCCATGGTGGAACGATGAAATAAGTGAAGCTATAAAAAGAAAGAAAAGGGCGTATAACGCCTTTAAGAAGCGTCCTAGTATAGAAAATCTTGTTGCCTTTAAGAAATACAGGGCGTATGCAAAACGTCTTATGATAGATTCGAAAAAACGATCCTGGCAGCAATACGTGTCATCCATCGATAAAACTACTACTGCATCAGATGTTTGGAGGAAAGTGAAGGCGATTTGTGGGCGTAATGATTTTGCTCACATAACTAGCCTTCAAGATGAAGATGAAATAAAAGATACTCCATATGAAATTGCAGAGCTGTTATCCAATCACTTCGAAAAGGCCAGCAAAACGGCCAACTACGAGGAAGATTTTCGAACCAAAAAAGAAGAACTCGAAGGTCTACTAAGTACTCATATAATTACTCAGTATAGAACTGAGTATAATTACTCATATAATGTACCATTTAAAATGGAAGAATTCGCGAAAGCGTTGGAAAAATCAGGTAACACAGCTGCTGGTCCGGATGAAATCCACTATAATATGATCAGGCAGCTGAATACCACTGCAAAGCGTAGATTATTAGAACTTTATAATAAAATATGGCGGGATGGAACGTACCCGCAGCAGTGGAAAAAAGCTCATGTTGTTCCAGTACCAAAGAAAAATAAAAATTTAACAGACCCCAATAGCTACCGTCCTATTTCTCTGACGTGTGCTATGGGGAAAATATTGGAAAAAATGATTAATAATCGACTCGTCTGGGTTTTGGAAAAAGAAAACCTGATATCACCGTATCAAGCAGGTTTTCGGCAATACCATTCTACCACTGATCAAATCATCAGCTTAGAGGACATTATATATAACAGCTTTATTAAAAGGAAACATTGTGTCGGAGTCTTCTTTGATCTTCAGAAGGCTTTTTATATGACCTGGCGTCATGGTATAATGCTCCAGATACATGAATGGGGCATTCGTGGCAATCTGCCTATACTGCTCAGCAACTACATGAATGACCGTACCTTCCAAGTACGCGTCAACAATGAATATTCATGTGAAAGAATCTTGGAAAATGGCATACCGCAAGGTTCGGCGTTGAGCGGTACCTTGTTTACCATTGCCATAAATAAACTGATTTTAGCCATTCCAGTAGAAATCAGCAAAAGCGTCTATGTTGATGATCTGGCAATCGTATATGCCAGCAACAAGACTGTTATGGTGAGGTACAAATTGCAACGAGCGATCAATGCTCTAAATGAAGTTGCAAGGAATAATGGATTCCAATTCTCACCAGAAAAAACGTGCTGTGTACACTTTTGTAGGAAGAGAATTCCTCATCAAAGTCCTGCGTTGACAATTGATGATAATCCAATACAATATAAAGACAGCGTAAGGTATTTAGGACTAGTATTGGATAAATCCCTTACATGGGGATTACATATACAGGACTTGAGTGATAGATGCAAAAGAGCCCTAAACATTATAAAATGTTTATCGAACTTAAATTGGGGCTCAGAAAAAGAGACATTATTGAGATTGTATAAAGCATTGGTTCAATGTAAACTAGACTACGGATGTATCGTATATTCATCCGCTAGAAAGTCGCACTTAAGAAAGTTAGACGTAGTTCATAATAGCGGAATAAGATACGCAACAGGTGTTTTCCGCACAAGTCCGGCGGCTAGTCTGTTGTCTGAAGCTGGAATAATGCCACTACATTATAGAAGAGAGATCCTCTTGTTAAGATATGCAGCAAATATATGGGCTTTCCCTGCTTATATAAATAATAAATTGTTTACGAATCATCCCATGGCTGCATTATACGAACGTCGTGCTACCTATTCCAGACCAGCCAGAATTAGGTACCACGAATTAAGAAATAAATATGAAATTGCCATTCCAGATACATTGGCAATTTCTACTAGAGAAATACCGCCATGGCTCTTCCCAGCGGTTAATACAAGTTTGGAGCTCTCTCAAGGAGAAATAAAAAAGAAACCAGCAGTGATCATCCAGCAGGAATTTTTGGCACCCGTCAGTAGTTACGAAGAACATATTAGAATTTATACTGACGGTTCTAAAACCGAACATGGTGTTGGATGCTCGATATATGTAAATGAAGAAGCCCACTTTTGGAGACTGCCAGATGTGGCCAGTGTCTACACGGCAGAACTCACTGCAATTCAGCAAGCTCTTCGCTACACTGAACACTATTGCGAAGAGAGAGTGCTAATATGTTCCGATTCATTAAGTGCACTCGTCGCAATTCGGAACAAGAACATTAAGGATGTCCTAATTGCAAACATCCTGTCCATTTTATACGTACTAAAACAACGAGGACAGCGATGCGTATTTGTATGGACTGCGGGGCATGCTGGTATTACAGGTAATGAAATCGCAGACGAAGCTGCCAGAAAGGCAACAGTCTGCGATGTTTTGGATGCATTTCCTGTAAGAGTGGCAGATGTTAAAAACCGTCTAACAAACATAGTAAAAAACAAGTGGAATGCTGAATGGAGGAGATTAAATACAAAATTAAACACAGTAAAATCTTCTCCTTATAAATGGAAAAGCGACTTTAAGTTGACTAGCCGTGAACAAGTAGCGGTGACCAGACTTAGAATCGGTCATACGCGATTAACAAATTTATATTTGTTAACCGGCGAAGTGAGACCAATGTGCGGTGTTTGTAATAAAACACTGACAATCAAGCATCTCATAGAAGAGTGTACCATATATGAGGACCTCAGAAAGAGGTTCCGTTTTAGAAATAATATTACTGCTGATCTGGATAATGGAAATGAAGAAAATATAGTTGCATTTTAAACGCCAGTGGACTTCTTAAAAGTCTATAAAAATGAAAGTTTAAAGCTGTGACAAAAGAAACTCTAAGCGGTAGTTTATATAAAGAAAAAATGGTATTGATAAGTTTAATTTTAATTTTAAATGTATGCATATATACATAAGGGAGTCTTGAAACGTGGCACGTATAGTGACGGGAGGTAGCCCTCTTGCCTAGGCCATTTTGGCTCACCTGCATTCAAGAGCAGTGAGTCGGGGTGTGTCCGATGATGGCATGGGGGACCCTCAAGGGTGGATTGAGGGCGCGAGGCTGTGGGTGTACGCTGTGCATGCCTATAGCCTGTTTATAAGAAGGATTCAACTGCCACGGCACCCTGGCGCGACTGATATACTGCTCAACGGCGGTTCTGGTCGCCCCGAGGGTGCTTAAACAAACTGTAAATGAGACTCGTAGAAGAAAGAAAGAAAGATATGGTAGGATAAGTTTTAATTTTAATTTTAATTTAATGGTCTTTTGGGAACCTATCAAATTTTAATATTGGGGCCCTTTACACCCCATATGTGTTTGTGATTGTCCTTGTCTTTATGTCTTAAATGTTTTGTGTAGTTTGTGCTTTTAAATAAAATGTAAGGGCCCTTTACACCCTTACATATGACGATCCAGATGGTGATAGTAGTTTCTTTTAAAGATTGTGACGAGGGCTAATGATCTTAGCAGTCAATGCCCATAAAAATTCAGAAAAAAAAATATTTTAAAATAATTGAATTAATTATTGTAAAAACAGTTGATCTTTTTTTTATATATTATAAAGTTTATGTATTACATTTTGTTGATAAAGTAGCCTAAATTTAGTTTCCGTTTTACCAAATATCAAATCGAATAACCGCAGAGTGGTTGATGATAATTAACTTGAATAACCGCAATACGTGGTGGTATTATCTTTATTATATTTCAGTTTCTTTTATATTAATATTTTTTATTTTAACTAAACTTGTTGGAAATTTGGTTGCTTTTTATCATTTAAATAATAATTCTCTTCAATTTTATTTTAGTTGTATCTAATTTTTTAAAGCATTCATTCACCATTGTAAATTTATGTTAAATGGTTAAAATTATTGAAAAAGCTATACAGAGGTATCCACATTCTGATAATAAATGTTTACTGCTCAACTTAAATCTTTATTTATTTTTTAATTTAACCCCTTATTACAGGTTCAGTAGATTTTTTTTTTATCAAACATATCAGTATGAAGTGGATTAAAATGTCAATAAATATTTACATTTTTCGGCAGATAACCTTATTTTGTATCACGAAAAATGTATCACGTTTATATGAAGGTTCATAGAGCTTATTACAGAATCGTTCTTTATAATACTACCTATCTTGATAAGTTACCTTTTGAAACTGCAATGATGGTATCCTTATTCATGTCTATTCTTAGAATGATACCTTAGAACCTTAGCTTAAAATTGATATAAAAGTCTTATTTTAAAAAAGGTTTAATGATAATAAAAACTTAACGTCTTTAGTAATATTTAGGTTAATGTTTGTTTTTCTGTCTGTTCCAACTTAACTCAAGATCTACCGGACAGATTTGTCTAAAATTTTGCAAACCTTCACTTTGAAGCCCTGCGGTTAACATAGGCTAATTTTTTTTGACCTCCGACGTAACGATATTTTACAACGAAATTTAAAACACTTTATTTCTTCCTTAAAGCTTATCTAATTTTCAAAATGACTTTGATTTTCAAGAAAAATTTAATTTTTAGCTAACATTTTTTTTCAACATTGAATTGATTAATTTTGAAAAGGACTGAGGTTTTAACGTACAGTCATTCCTAAGTTTCAATTGATTTAGCGCACATGCATATGCAATTTTTACGATTCATTCATTTACAATTTTTTACAGCTGTTAAAAACATAAATAAATAGCTGCTTTTGTTTATCATGTGTGTGTTACTAATTTAAAGTGTGTAAAGTATTTAACTGCAATCTTTTAAATTCTGTGATCTTTTTTCAGAACATCATACCATGCCTAAAAGACATTCTTCAATCGGGAGAAATACAAAAAAAGCACGTATGATGAACACTGTTCGTGCGGCAGAGACTGAAGACGAAAGACAGTCAAGATTCGAAAGCAACCGAAAACACACAGTCCAATCCCGTTCGACTGAAACAACTGAGCAACGGGAAATGCGATATGCCACCTGTATGTACGACTGACTGCACCTGCCTCCGGTTATTTGACTAATAAATATAAAATAAAAAGATTGACTACCACGGGAAACGCAAGTAACCATATAGCGCGATCTTAAACAGTATCCTTTATAAAGGAATGAAATGTTTCAGTCAATAGTATCAACCTTTCGAGAATTTCCAATCGATTAAGTAAAAACGATAAAAAACATTGCACTTCTTTTTGGTCAGTCATGTAAAAAGAAAGACAGGTTAAATGCAATACCGACAACAAATTTACAACCTATCAAAAAAATTCGAATATGTTAATTATATTTTTGTTCGTTACATTAGTATTAATGAAGATTTGTAAAGAAATAATGACTTCTATAATAACGCCAGTAATAATAGATTTTTCTTATTAGCATTGTAATTCAATTGTATTGAAGAATTCTATGTTAAAAACATTCCGTTTGCTTTAACGTAGTATTTTTAAAAAAGTTTTGTAAATTTTTTTATGTAATTCTATTAACGTAACATACATTATTTAATCATGTGTAATCAATTCTATTAACGTAACATTCATTACTTAAACATACGTACATTGTAGTATAATACGTCATAATGATATGTATGCGTGTATTACAACTAGTATTACTACTGTATTATCTGTATACTATTATTCAAGGTCATTTTGGTTATCTTACTATTCTTCCTAACACTAATTTATAAACTTTTTTCAATAATAATAATAATCATAATTATAATAATAATATATTATTATTACTTTCTTAACAGTTAATTCCTTTTGTATATAAGTTTGCAGAAAATTAAAAAAAACATTTAAAAAGCTTATTATAAAAACTTCTTATAAAGCTTACTTCCCTGAAATAAAAATTTACAAATAAACTTAGGAAATTAAAATTTAAATATAAATAGAGTTTATTACTAAGTATTTACATTATTAAATGAATTTTTTTGAAAATTAAAAATTGATGTCACAAATTATTCCATAAAATGTAGGTATACTGAAATCATCAACTTTTAGTTAAGCTGGTCATTTTATTTAGAATCAATCCGAAATTTTTGAAAACAAAACTCTGATGTGGGCACTACATGACTTTTATGTACGCCTATTAAATTGCATATACACATTTTTTTAAATTGAAAAGTATATAAAATTTTATTTCATTAAAAACTTCCGATATTTTTTTTTATTGTTATTATTGAATTATTACTTATCGTAAAAAAAAATTAAAAACACTTGTTAATAATTATTAATAAATCAATATATTTAAATAAATAAAAAAAAATTAAAAAAAGATGTAGTTTGATTCGAACCGAAGTGCCTTCCCCTTCTAAGATCCAAATATTTCATTAATTAAAATTTCATTTGGCTATAACTCTGGTGGAACCAATGAAAATAAGTCCCACTTACGATGTATCGTTGAAAAGCTCTGATTACTGCAGCCAAGAAAAATTCCAATTTTATTGGAAATTTTTTGGTTCAGTCGAATGCAATCAAAAAGGGAGGTGCACAGCTAGATGTTATAACGGTCCAAATCCAAAATTTCAACATCCTATGGCTAATCGTTTTTGAGATATGCGAGATACATACGTAAGTACAGTCGTCACGCCGAAACTAGTCAAAATAGATTCAGGGTTGGTAAAAATGGATATTTTCCTTGAAATCTGAAAACCGAAATTTTTAGCGATCGCAAACTTCCTTTATTTGTAATATATACTAATTTTGTCGTTTCAGGCATTCCAAGTGTAAATTTATCGTAAAGAATCTTGTTCTTATTGTGGCGTCCTTGAACGAAAATAAGTGACGATTTATAATTATTTGAATCTTATATATAGTCGTTCTAAACAATTGATTTGATATATAATTAAACCATTATCTGAGGTTGCGCAGCCATTATATTCTTCGTCGTCCTGCATCTCATTTTCCGTCGATTTTTCCAAGCATAATCAATCACTAATGGTAATTTCTTACTTTTTTATCACACGACTAAAATATTCTAATTTGCTTGCTTTTATGGTCGTTATTCATAATTTTCTTTTTATTGACTTTTACGCAAGACCTTCTCAGTTGCAAACCTTCTATCCATGCTAATCGTAGCACACTTATGAATAACCACATCTTATAGTCTTCGAGAACCTTTTTATTAAAGATTTATTAAGAGTAGATGTTTCTATTCCATAAAGGAGGATTGAATAGATACATACATACATATATATAGAATCGTATCGTTCTAATATTTAATTCGTTGTGTAGATGCCAACGGTGACTTTCATTTTATTGAAAATATTGCGGGACACTTCTACTCTTGCCTTTCATTCTTTTGCATTGTTTTTTATATTAATCCATATTTCTAGAGATCTATATTTATGTACTGCTTAATGTGAGTGTTACGAATCTTTAATTGGACGTTGTTATTATTTTGGGATTTAGTGGTAAACATCTAAATTATTTAAACTTCGAATTCAGACTGCACCATGACTTCGTGAACGAACAAATTATTCTCTTTCGTAAAGAAAATCTAATTGAGGGATAACTGTTTAATGTTAATATGATTGAAAATTTTCGAAAAAGGATATTTAATAAATTATTAGATATTCTCTTTCTTACATATTGATTGCCTATCGTTATTGAATAATGAAGTTTTTGCAAAAGCTAATTAATATTCTTAACGGACTTCTATCTTAAAAAATTTCAATACCGTTTGTATTTATATTTTATTGGACTTTAATAATCTATTAGTTTCCGGATTTCTTTATTAAAAAACAGACTTTCTGACATGATATTTACATTTCGATGAACTTAATTGCACGGTATTCAACTTTTTTTTATATCCTTATTTTACAATGTTTCTGTTATGTAAGTCTATAGAAATGGTAGTAACTAGTTTTTTAAGTAGAATTTTTAACCGGTTGTTACCAGTCCAATGATGCTATTTATTAAGTTTTTTTTTAGATTTAATAACGTTAAATGCTTTAGTTATCTTCTTTATGTAATGCATACGATGACGCGAGTTTAAATTCGTATCTGTATACACATGACGTAAGACTTTCCTATATTGCATACATTGTTAGAGACGTATCATTCGTTATCTCTAAGATAACGAACTACTAAGATAACTCTAAGATGTTAACTACTAAGATGTGGAGTGATAAATCAGCCTGTACTTTTACTGTATGTGATGAAGAAGATATTTGCCCTAAGATACTCGTATCATTTATAGAGGTATTCGTGATTAACGAATTGTCAACTGGTTTAAAAAAAAAAAGTTTTTAGCCTATTTGGCGTACAGTATAAATGAAATAATTAGTAAGCTATGCTAAAATTTGAATTTTTTTCACACTCGTCACTAAGGAGGTGAAAATGTGTGAAAACCAATTTTCCAAAGTATTAACTCGTTGTAATTGAGTTGCAAAATTAAAACGTTGCAGAAATATTTACTCTAATATTACTAAAACAGTAGACTATCTAAACGAGTTCAGAATTTTCCCTAAAAACATTTCTTACAACATTACACGTAATTAAAATTAAATTTTTTAATTTTCATATATATCCTAGTTGTAACGAAAGATTGAAATTCAGCGCAGATGATAACTCTCAATATTTCACGAAAACATATCTCATATCTACAAGTTTGGTTTCGTACTTTTCTTATTATTATATCATTATTGACCAAACGAAGCAAGGCCCCGTTTTAATTCGATCTTCTAATATTTCATCAGTTTGTGAAGCAAAAACGGTTAAAAGATTTTTATGATATTTTGTAGTAAGATTCCTTGGTATAAGGCGGAACGATGTACGAGTAAAACGTTTTCATGAGATCTTTGTTTCGAAATAACAGCTGTTCTTTACTTTATCAGGGCGATTGAAAACTGTAGTAAAGGGTAAGTTTCCATCAGCAACCCGGTATTGATTTCGCTAAACTCGTAGTCTTTCCTCTAGTCTTGAGCTCTATTCTTTAATTCACAGGGTATTTCCGTTCTGAATCAAAGCAGCAACGCGTTAGATACTTATTTTTCAGCTATTGCTCCCTGTAAAATACCCAATTTTAATGGTCTCATTAAATATAGCTTTACGGAGTTTCATGTAATTATTGCGGTATCAGATATACCGTACATTTTGATACTTTCAAAAAGAAAGAAATTGCTAAAGAAAAAAGAATCTAAAAAAATAGAAAAATATTGCTAATAAAGATAACACACATTTGTTTCAGAAACAAAGCATTATCTTTATTAGCAACAAGAATAGGGCTTTTTCTCCAAGTTGTTAATACTTCAAATATATCTTTTATTCATTCATATCCTTGAATAAAATAGATTTATATATCTTTATTCAGTATCGTAGATATTACGTATTTAAATGGAAACAGATAATACAATGAGGAGGGCTAGATTTGTTGCTTAGCAACGTTTATCGGTAACATTGAGATATTTGGCAACTCGAAATACTTTTAAAAGGTAATGTTAAGATCGCAGACAGAATAAAACCGTGACAGGAAGTCGTCGCGACACCACACCATTCATTTTCAGACATTCATCAGTATCGCTTATCTCAAGGTCTCCCCGTCAGCGAATGGATACTGAGACAAGTTTCTACACAATATCAGTACCAATTGGAACTGATACTGTATCGAAACTATATCACGTACATTGATTTCACGAAATCTCATTATTCCGACATGCATCAGTTAATATTGGTATATATCGCGACAATTTTCACCATGAATGGGCCGTTTTAAGATTACCGTTTGTTCTCCGAAAGAATTTTCTTACTACTGTACAGCATCGTACTTTCTCAGTGGATTATTAAATTCCTTTCTTAACGTTGGTTTTGTATTTCTTAACTTATTTTCTATTGTTTTCCGTAGGTAATATTATTTATAATATATATTCCCTTGGATAGATCCAGGAGAAAACAATCGTGTAATGTCTGATGTCCTAGGAAAAAGTGCTATCGATATTTCTAGTACGTTATGATTATTATTAGTACCGGTTAAGTTCCCAGATCACTAGTTTTTTGTTTTGCGAATTATTTTTATTCATAATATCAACGGCTAACTTATGGATTCAGTATTTATATTTATATTTCAGCATTTTCCAGTGCATAAATTGGGACATGGTTAAACTTCTCTCAATATATATAGCGATGAGAGGTTCATGTAATTTTCTATTACATCTATCGTGTGTTATCCAACATTTCAACTAACTTATATAATATACGTGTGTATGTGTGTGTGTGTGCGCGTGCGCGTGCGCGCGTGAGTATATATATATATATATATACACTAGCTGGTCGGGGTTCTGCCCTCTGGACCTCCGGGAACCAGATCGACCCAAGCGAACCCCGGAGTCTACCTGGGCTCCATGAGGTTGACTCCAGAGCCGGAGAGCTCGCTTCGCTCGCCATTCCCGTCTGCAAAATAATTAAAATATTTAGGCTTTATAGAAACCCGGCAAAGAAACTACATTACAAAAGACAGAATAGTAGTAGTAACTATGGTAATTAAAGTACACACATCTTTGACGACGAAAAATTCATCTAATTTATTCCTGTTGTATGGTTACTGAAATATATCAGTGAAGTAAAAGGATTAGTCTTTTTTATTTTAATGAATATCTATAATTCACAAATTCGCACCCTCCCTCTGGAGGCTAGGGTCTCGGTTTATGGCTCTGGATAACACAAATGTATCCTGCAAATTTGAAAGCAATCGGACGGTTCTCATTTTTGATAAGTTTCTAATATACGAATATTATTTATATTGTACGATCTGTTGGTTACATAAAAAACAAAAAAAAAAAAAAAATAATAAAAATAATAATAGGCATTTACAAACAGCTCATCAGTTAGATTTAACTGAAAGTATTCGGTGACACATAAGGAAAAATTGTTTTTCAATTCGAATGATAATTCTTTCTGACAAGTGAACAATATTATTTTTCAATATTTGATAGGGCAACGTTTTAAAAATATCACCTACGGTCGATGAACGTTAAATATACATTCATGTATTATGTATGTGTAGTCTACGCAACAAAATACATTCTGATGTTTTATTTCTGGCTGACTATCTGTCTGATAAGTAAAATAAATGTTATGACCTTGAGTAAATCAGTATTCGATGAAAATATATTTAATAATGAATGTAAACGATTACATACGTAATTTATTACTACCACTACTACTACTACTACTACCACCATCACCGCAGTGACACATACACACTTTTTTTATTCGTTGCTCATTAACTTATAATAATAATAATAAACTTGTATTAATGTATCACTTATTTGTATTGAAAATTAAAACTCTTTTCGATTTATGCTCTGATAATAGCCTATAGTAAATATAATGACAATAATTTTAATAATTATTTATTCTTTGAAATCTTACAGTATCATTTACAAAATAGGATTGTATTTCAAATTTCATTTATTCAGATGACAAATTTGTAGGTTTTAAATTACCATTGGAAATTTATCTTACCGTTTCATCCCAAACCATACACATTTTTTTATTAATATTGAAATTAAAAAAAAAATGAAAATATTTTATTTAAATAATTGAATAAACAATTAATTTAAAATAAATTACTCAATAAATATGTTAATTTTTAATTAAAATATGTTTACAGGCATTATGTTACGTAGATGAATTGTTTTGATAAGGAAAAATTATAATTGTCTAATTATTGAAATACTTTTGTCTTAAAAAATTATTTGTATTTTCAATTTTTTTTTTGTTGAAAAATTAGTTATTTAAAAAAGATAATAAATTTTGGATTTAATTAAATGAAAACAATAAAAATTGTACTTAAATATTACCGAGCTCTTTCCAATTCAGAGTACGAATTTAACCGATTTTAAAACTGTGATTTTAATAATGTGGAATTTTAACAAATTTTTATTTTAATTAATTATCCTTAATACATGTGTAACCATAATTTATGATTTTTTGAAAATTAACAACAGTATAGCTGTTTAGATGACACTGGATAAAATAATTCAGATTTATTCTATAAATAGATGATATTTCCTGATAATCTCCTGTATTACAATAATTAAAATAATATTGCAGATTATTAAAAATTTTCTTTATTTTTATCCATCTGCGATGATTATATTATTAATATTTACATAATTATATTTCAATATAATAAAATTAATATTATTATTGCTCATACTAAAAATTATTACATTTATTTCACTAAATTTATTGATAAATTTTAATACACCTTTTACTTAAATGTATTTAGAAAAATTCTATAATTAGCATCGGCAATTATATTTTGTCCAGTCCTTCAAATATCATCATGGAACATTTAACATCAGACAGCGCAGAAAAATCTTTAAAACTAAATCGGTAATAAATAATGAAACATTTCGATCCCCAACTTAAACTTTTCGATCTATAAACGAAAAATAATGGTAAGAGATTGTTGATATATTTGAACAATACTTAAAGATGTATTATTATTTTATTTTTAGAATTAATCAACTTTGATTTAATTGATTAAAGTCACGCGAATCGTGAGGTTACCGTATGGAATAAACTAGTGCTTCCGCCAGATGTTGAATCAATCAGTGATGACGTGTCGTTCGTTCCTAATTTATCAGTTCATGAATCACTATATAACCTTGGTAAATATAATAATTTTCATTTTGTCTGATTCATATAATATTTTGCAAATTTTCTGATTCTTAGTGCAGCCTTTTTGATTCAGGATTCGTAGGTCATTGGGTATTTCATTTGTGTAATTATATTTCCTTTAGTTAGAGTACCAGGGCGATATTGGTCGTGAGGTAATGTAGAGGAGCCGTTAACGTTAAAATGTAAGTAACCCTGTTGGACCTCTAACTGTTTACCTCTCGCATTGAAAGACAAACAATAAACCTCTTTTTTTTACTTTTTTTTTGACTCTCCTCCCCTGGGCCGGTCCGACTGGTTGGTATTGCGCCACCCAGGGGAGTGTCTGTTGTACTCAAATGGGCCTTCCCACCTACCGGCTGTATGTCCTGCATGGCAGGTCGGCCCACCGGTCAGTTCTTTTGAGTCTATTGATATGCCCATCTATATATATCGCCATGCCATACCGTGATTGTCTTGACGTGACGATTGGGTCTTTTCTTTGATCTTTCCTATCAAGAAAACCCTTGGAGTCACCAGTGGCTCATCGAAACCGGCACACCTCAGCATGCCAGTCCTCACCACTGGGGCTATCCGCCCTTCCCTATACTAAGATCAGAAGAACCCCAATCTCCTCTCGTCCTCATTTTTCTGCGTTAATATTTTCTTAATAGCTGAATCAACCCTCTTCCAGGCATCTTCACTCTGCAACATGTGATTAATTAATCTGCCGTTACCATCAGATGATAGATCGATGTCTACTAATTCTTCTCTCCATACAGTAAATGTGTGCTCAACATCATCTTCGGGATCGCAATACAAACATTCCGTCGATGCTCTTCTACAGATTCTGTGCAAGTAAAAATTAAAGTTGCCATGCCCTGTAAAGTATTGTGACAGGTGAAAATTCACTTCCCCATGCTTCCTATATATTCAAATATCGGGGATGAGTCTCTTTGTTCTACCTCCAGGGCCATTCTCATTCCACCTATCCTGCCACTTTGCCATTAGCCGCTGCCTTGATTCGTAAATTCAAACTCCCTGGTCTCTTTCAAGTGTCAATAAATCAATCGGTGGGACTCCAGAGAGCACACACAAAGCCTCATAGGAGACCGTCCTATATGCAGAAATCACTCCAAGCAACAGTCTCCTATGGGTCCTGATCCTATGGTTTTTCTTTACTTGCACTGAAATCCACCAAACCGGCACCGCATAAAGCATGGACGATATTACCGAAGACGCTATGACCCTTCTCTTTGACGCCTTAGGCGCTCTTTGGTTCGTCATAATGATATTTAAAGATTTTATCATTCTGTCAGCCCTGTTACAAACTTCGTTTATATGTTCAGTGAAGGAACCGTTCCTCTGAAAGGTAACGCCTAGGTACTTCAGCTTATCAGTTTCTGCTATTGGTTCACCGTTGATCCTGATATCCAACCGATCAATGATCCTTCTTCCAGTGAAAGTGATAAATTTTTATTACATAGCCAGTTTTCTATCATCTGTAATGTCAAATTGGCCTTATTTTGTACTTCCAGTGCATGTCTATCACTCGCAAGGATCACCAGGTCATCTGCATAGGCAATAACCTCGACTCCTGCAGGATAATTCCGTCAAAAGTTAAAACCCATAATAACGGGCCCAAAACGGAGCCTTGGGGAACTCCACCGTGTATGTTGTCCAAATCTCCACTTTCCGTTGCAATTCTGCACGATCTGTCAGAGAGGTATCTCCTCGCCTGTCTCCTAAGATATGGGCTTACGTTCTTAGCCAATAATGCACTGTGAATATGGCTCCATTTGATGGAGCCAAAAGCATTCTTAACGTCTAGTGAGACAAGTAACGGAATCCCTCTTGTTCTCCAAGTACCTCTTCTGACATCTGCTATCCAAGTAGTTACTTTCTTTGCTGCCAACGCGGAGGAGCGTCCCTTCCAGAACCCGAATTGATTGACGCTTATACCTACGCCTTCTTCAATTTCGCATACAATTCTGTTGGCGAGCATCTTCTCTACCGCTTTGCCCAAGTTTATTTAAGAGACTCAGCGGTCTAAATCGAGACAGACCTTGATCATCACCGCCTTTAGGGAGGAAGACCACCCTGGCCTCCCTCCAACATCGCGGGAATGAATCATTCTCCAAGCTATAATTAGCTATATCAGTCATCTCCCAGGGAAGCTGTTTTACAAGGCCTTTGAGTATTGCAGCAGGGATTTTATCAGTGCCGGGGCTCTTTTTATTACCGAGTTGTCCGATAGCGTTACTTAGCTCAGCAGGGGTAAACCTCCTAATCTAATCTATTCCAACGTTTATAATTCTGGTTATTTTCATTAAAACGTGTTATATTAGTAATATGAAGAATAATTTGCTCCTGAGGAATAGTTTCCTAATATTGACAGAAACCATTCGGTTAAAAATTAAGAGGGAAAAAGTTTAAAAGGGGCATTAGCACTGTACAAGTGATTCCTTTTAAGTTTTAATTATGATCTTATATATTGATAAATAAATGTTTCTATTATTTATTACTGATTTAGCTTTAACGATTTTTCAGCGCTATCTGATGTTAAATGTTCCACGATGATGTTTGAAAGACTGGACAAAATACAGTTATCAGGAAGTAATAAATTTGTTTTTTGATTTCGCTGTTGTAGGTATCTATTGAAAATCAAGTTACATCCCAGCTGTATCCATTCCTGCTACATGGCAAATAAATTTCAGGTGAGTAATATAATAAATACGATCATAAAAAAAAACTGTTTATCTGTTTGGTCATTGGTTACAGGCGGAAAGGGGTCTATCTACAAAGAGCTTACGTGCTTAACATTTTGTGATACGCCAGAAAGAAACACGACTATTGTTATGGTCAGTAGGTTAGATATGGTAGGGGTGGTTGGAATACGACCGGAGCTGCGAGCGTTTCCTCCCTCCGAGTTATAGATAGATAGACCAGATTGGATTTCCTATAGGTCAAGAGGTTGTTTTTATTTTTATTTATTTATTTATCTTCTTTTTTTTCTTTGAGAATTACGACTTCAAACGGGCTGCACATATATTTTAACAAGAAAAATGAGATGGATGAAATGATAGATGATGGCAAAATACCAAACCCTTGTCGGGAAATCGAGCCTGAGACTACAATGTTTACCGCTACACCAATTGTCCGATCTTAAAGCGGTTTAATTCAGAAAAATTATGTTTGAAAGAAGCTTGGTACCATTTAAATATAAAGGGAAAGTATAAAATATTTTATTTTATTGTTTATAGGCTACGTCTTAGATATGCGTTCTATGTATGCGACGTAGTATTTTTCATTTTATAATAAAATTTATTATAATCATATAGTTTCGTTAAAATTGTATTCCATTTAAATTAAACATGGGAGGTGTTGTAAACATATTTATATAATTTTCCTGAATAAAAACACAAACCTGTTTTTATCTTATAAATAACCCAATTTTCCGAAAGTATTATCGACTGTAGTATAATTCTACACGTATAAAAGTGTAATTTGAATGTAATTCAAGGTCATATTAAAGAAGGGGAAAGTTCCCGGTATTAGATCTCTGTACACTATTATCTTTTAAGCAACCTGCATACAGGTTTTAATCTGATCAACATTGCTACGACTAAAGCCTTCGTAATAATCATAATAATAACAGCAATGATTATGTAGCTATTTTTGTTTTGTCTGTGGTTTAATATCTTATATTTTTTAGTGTTATTTTTACCGATTTGTTTTTCGTTTTTTGTTTTCATTGACTTTCGGCCTGTCATTTCTTTTATAATGATATTTTTAGAAGCATCATTACAATTTTATTATGTGTTACCAACAGTTACGTGAGCATATTTCATCTCTCATACGTGAGAATTCCAATAAATGTCTTTTTTAGACATTTTCAATCTCTTTTTTCCGATTTTATCATTTTGTTTCTGTTAAGTTTAGATTTTTTTTGAACGGTTTTCCCCCTTAATCAGCTTTTAATTTTTTATTAATAATCTATTTAATCGAATTTTTATAGTATTATTAAAATCATTATTAATACATATCATTTCATTAGCGACGATTCATTTTTTCCTGAACACCCGAGTTATTATCGGCTCCCGGACACAAAATTACCATTACCATTTACAATGTAAACGATAAGTTTCTAGTATTCAATAAAAATACTACTTTTGCTGTTGTATTTTATAAGTTATCTTTCGGAAAATGTGATGAAATTGCTCTATCGTTACCGGGTACGTTAAATTATGGACTCGTTGACATATCAGAGTAAACCACAGTTATTTTTTCACACAGCTTATGTACTTTCTGAGAAGAAAGAAACATTTATTTATTAAAGAGATAAGTAATATTTTAAAATGTTCTTCCCTTTTAGTGTCGAAATGAAAGCAGTAATGTCGATTGAGCTCTGCTTATGGCCATTCACTTAATGTTTGATCTTTTATTTTTTTTCAGATTGTTTATTTTTCGATCTTCCGTTTGTGTTTCACTTTCACTGATATTTCCTACTATTTTTATTAACATTGCTTTTTTCTGCACATAAACATTACTTTTTTTTGTTTTACTTGTACCAAATAGTAGTATTATATTCTCATTACAATTTACCTGTCCTTTTAATTTTGTACATTTATTTTTAAACCCACGTCGTAGATATTCCTGAACTTGTTTTTCATCCAACTGCACTAAACCAATATATATTTATATTTTTTATCAATGTAAATCCAGAAAATTTTCGTATAATACACGTTAAATGATTCGTCAAACCATGGCGGATACATAATGGAAAACTCTCCAAGTTTGAACAAATTACTTTAAGGTAAATGTAATTAAGTAAAATTATAAATGTAATTGCAATTCAATAAATATAATTTAGTAACAATCGTCTTCGACAAATTGGATTATTACAGGGTTAAATTCAGTATCCGTTTACACAAGTTTTATTTAACCAAAACTTACTTCAAACTATGACCATCTAAATCTAGGTGGCCACTTCGATTTTTAAATAATTATCATTATTATATACTATGGAAAAAGTATAAAAAAAGGAAATAAATGGAGAACGAAGAAATAATAATAAAATATGTGAAAAAAGTAGACAGTACAAGAAATACTATATAACGAATATTTTAATATGATTTTTGAAAGGAAAAAATACAAACAAAAGGTGCCCTTTTAATCAACCCTATTTTTAAATATCAGGTAAAAATCTTTTTGAAACCTACTTTCCTGAAACGACAACAGTTATTTTTACTTTTTACATGTGTTCTAAAATCCCCTTTAAAATACTTGTTTTATAGTTTTTTGTTAAGTACTGTTTACTTGACTGTATAGACCATATTGTTTTTTATAAACTGTTTTTATTTCTAACATACTCTGTTAATGACATGTTTTGCACACAGTATAATGATATATAATTGGGTAGCGCCAGACTAGAATTCAAATTAAGATTCAATTCTTCATTAGATTATTTATATTAAACCTTAATTTGCCTTTGCTATAATTTTAATTTTTCTTCAGAATTTCCTTTATAAATTGTTTTATTTAGTTTTAATAATTACAGTTTTTATTAAATGAAAACATTCAGTAGCAATTTCATCTTAAAAATACCGGGTGTACAAATAAATTATCGGGCTTTTAATTATATCTCTTAAAAGAGGTGAACGGTGTTTATTTATTGCTAGAATCAAAGAGGAAAAAGGATAGTTTTAGTTGTGCGAATGACCGGAAATTGATTCCTTATCTGTTCGTTTGATAGCGCTACTAGCAAAGATGGCGATTCCTGAACAGAAAGCTTTTTGTGTTTTGTCGTTAGTTGAATGTAAATTTTTAGTTACAGTTCAACGAGCATACCGTAGAAAGTTTAATTATCATCCTCCAGATTACGATAACATTCGTCGATGACATAATCGTTTGAAACAACTGTTTTGTGTAAACAGAAGAGTACGAAGTGACCGAGGGTGCTTGAAGAAAATGTTGAACGTGTTAGGGGATAGTCCTAAAAAATCAGCAATAAGGCCTGCCGCGAACTAGTGATGCCGGTGTGAAGTGTTTTAAGGAAATGCTTACACAAGCATCCATACCGTTTATAGCTGTTAAGTCTTTGAAGCCTGACGAATTCTCAATCGAAATGTTGCAGCATGAAGATGAGGACTTTCTTGATAGTATTGTGTTTAGTAATGAGTCAACAGTTCATCTTAATGGAAAGTTTAACGCACTAATGTCAGATTTTGGGGGGTCAGAAAATCTCCACGAACTCTTGTGAAAGGGACTCCCCAAAATTAAATTTTTCCTGTGCTACATCGCGACGGCAAGGGTTTACGGGGCGTTCTTTTTCGCAGAAGTACACAGGAGTTTCTTATTTGGATATGCTACGTACGACATAGCTCTCTCGTCAAGCAAAATGAATTCTATTTGGCAACAAGAAGATGCGCCTCCTCATCGGAAATTCTGTTCGGGATCAGCTGAATATCGATTTTCCCAGCCGTGGATAGGTCGGCATGACCTCCAAGTTACCTGATCTGATTCGACGTGATTTTATCCTTTGAAGTTTTATAAAAGATCTTATGTATGTGCCCCGTTACCTACTGATCTACCCGATTTCAGGTACAGGATTGAAGTAGTTGACGCTTCCATTGCTACAGACATTCCGGTTAAAGTATGTGATTAACTACTATCGATTAAAATGTGCTACATGACGAAAGAGGCCCACATTGAACGCCTGTAGGGATACCCATAACAGTTACTCTTTCATTTCATTTGTGATTCGTTATTGTAAGTTCAAGTTAAGAGATATTAAGTAGCTTTAAAATCCCCATTTTAATTTTAGTACATCCGCGTTATCAGGTATAAGAATTAGTGATAAAGGAAGCTTAAGCAAGTTATGTCCATTATGGTAATATTTTTTATTTATTTTAGAAAAACTGTTGTCACCAAATTCAATGTATTTTAACAAATTTTGTTTTCTTTGGGTCCCTTTCTCGTAGATTTAAAGTTTTTGTGCACTTTTTTATTTTACTGTCTACTTTCTCTGGCAAATTTTACTTTACATCGGTATTCTCTTTAAGAGATGGCAATCTTAGAAATCTATAAAAGATCAAAATCTTGTTAGGCCTAACATATGTTTAAGCCAATTTATTGCATTTCTAAGTAAACTGTTTTAGGTTATTACAACTTTATTAAACCATCTGCATTATATTTTTTATGAAAATTTATCAGCTGTTGCTTTTAGAACTGTTGGGTATCGATTCAAATAGCTTAAACATTCGATTTATGAAAGAGAAGATTGTTTACTGTTGGTATATTCGATTCAGAATTTATGATGGTTTAATGAGAACAAACACACCAATCAGTACCGAAAAGATTAAATGAAATATTAAACCTTTGTTCCTATCTATGACAATGTGATTGTTTTCGTACTTTAAATTATTTTTTATGTGCACTTTAAAACAAGTTTTAATTAGTTTTCTTCGTGTTATTCGTTCGTTGACCCGCATCAGTAAAATAGAGTATATCTCTCTCTCACTCGCTAAAGTTTACTCAGTGTGCCTCGCCGCCGATCTTTATTCGATGTTCGGGACACATAAACTTGTGTCGAAAGCTAGTGTCCGTGCCAAACAACTCCTTCCTGCCGATATGCACGCCTACAAAATATTATGATGAGAGAAATTAACAGTTTTAAAATTGTTTATAATACTTCGTCATCTCCTAAGAAGTAAGTAAATAAATAAAACTAATGAACGGTACTTTAACGACAAATTGGAACATTAAAATTTTTAATGAAAGCTATTCAACCACCGCCTGTCGAAAAGATATACATTCAATTTATATCGTATAGTTTCACTTCTTTATTAGGAATTTCTAAAGTGTTAAATTGTCGTAAATAATATATTATATATTAAACTTTATATTATTAACCGTGGATTAGCATTTTAAATAAAGTTAATTCAACCGATCCACTTTCAGTATTTTATTAATAAAAATCCCTTTTATTTGTTTCTAAATAATTATTTTCAAAAATATATTTCCATATTCTGATCCATTGATGAATATTTTAGAGGCGACATTTTCCCTAAAGGGGCCTTATTTTGAAAATTGGTTGCAGCCTCTCTTTAAAAAAAATAATAAGCGATTAATAACCTTCGATATACATAAAGAAATATTAAATATCACCTGCATATTCGCATTAATAATTACCATTTATTAATCTTTTAACAACATTTATTATATTCACATCATAACTAAATAACATTACATTTTTATTCCAAGATAAAAAAAGAAAAACTTCAAAAATTCTAACAAATTTGTGTGATGTTTTAATTCATCATGAATATGATTTAAAAAATAAATTACTCCCACGATTAATGATTTTTCCTGTTTAGCCTCCGGGAATTACCGTTCAGGTATTACTTTAGAGGATGCATGAGGATGATATGTATGAGTGTAAATGAAGTGTAAGTCTTGTACAGTCTCAGCTCGACCATTCCTGAGATGTGTGGTTAATTGAAACCGAACTACCAAAGAACACCGGTATCCACGATCTAGTATTCAATCCGTATAAAAGTAACTGCCTTTACTATGACTTGAACTCTGGAACTCTCGACTTCCTAATCAGCTGATTTGGGAAGACGCGTTCACCACTAGACCAACCCGGTGGGTTCATGACTAATATCTAGAAAGATATAAAAAACTTGAAAATTGCCTAAAAATAATAAATGGAATAAGTGTAATATATTGCTTAAAATTTATAAAAATTATTATTACTTTTTTTTATACTACACTCGCAAGATAAAAAACGCCCAATATTAAGACAGAAAATACTGTTTCGATTGATTTTGTGAAATTACTAATTGAAATTCTTTACGTAGAAGTCAATTAAAAAAAAAATTTTTTAGAAAAAAAATATACTGGTACATACATATATATATATATATATGGTACATATATATATATATATATATATATATATATATATATATATATATATAACAACAATAAGTCTCAACACTTTCCTCTGAAGATATCACAACTGGAAAAATAGTTTATCCGTATTAATAAGTCATATATATGTATTTGTATATATAATTTTCTTGGCTAGAGTTATTTCATGAATTATGCGCAGACAGAATGTATTTATTAAACAATTAAATATGAAATTAATAACATGTACGCGATATTTCACTCATAATTCCAAACTTTTTCAAGCTTACACAAAAGCATACTAAATTATATTAGTTATCCAATGAACTTGGTCACTAAAACAGTCAATCCATGATAAATTTATATGTTGTAATTCTACCACTCCAGCGACTTCGCTACATGCTCTGGCCCACTCCCCACTACAAAACCTATTTGAATCTTATTGGTTCTCTCCACTCTCCTTTGTTCCCCCACCATAATAATATATTTATTATTATGTTATTGGTTTATAAGAGTCATATAAAACTGTAATACTATCTATATAAGATAAAATGTTTTTAGTTTATAATCTAATTACATAAATAAAAAATAATACACTTCATTATTTTGACCTATTTGTACGACAAGGAATATTTGTTTTGTAGAAACGAAAATTTAAGTTTAATAAACATAGAAGAATGTACAGAATTAGAATAAAATTAATACCACAGAATTTAAGTATGAAAAAATATATTATATATATATATATATATAAATGTGTGTATTTTAGATTTTTTCCAATCTTTTGTGAACTAAAAAAACGTTTCTTGTTACTTTCCTCAAAAATTTTGGATTTCTTGATGTTTTGTTGCACCCCTAAGTCTAAAAATACTAAAATTCTAACTCTAAAATATTTAATGTAAGGATTTTTCTTCTTTCCCGGCGAATATAACTAGAATAGCAATATTAAAGAAAGTATGGTGATCGAGTCAAAATTGGTGTATCGGGTTGTTTAAAAATGTTTAGGTTCCAGCTAGTTCATGTAGACCCAAAAAAAACATAATTGTGTAAGTACTGTGTCGTACTGCTTTTGACGTATCTCAGGATTGACCAAACCGATTTTCTAAAAATCTGATAATTTTTTTACAATGTTCTTTTTATTATTTTAGCCTTTATTGATAAGGGTGAAGGAGTCCTTAGGCAAATTTGTTAAGCTTAACCTATTTATGAATATTTGTAGAAAAAATTCTCTTAATATCTTTCTCCAACTCAAAAAAATTATTTATTCTACTTTTTTTTTTGGCTTTAATTCTTTTAGTTTTTATTATTAGTAGCCGGGAAAGTCATGCAATATTTTACCATTTTTTTTTTTTTGTTTTGTAAATGATTAATTTATTAGATCTTTACCAGCATTACATCATTACAAACTTTAAAACTTGTGCTGTAGAATAATATGAAATGAAAATTTTAAAGCGGATGATAAATATTGACTGGTATTCGAACCCGGGACATACCAGATGATAGACTAAAACGCTATCACTCCGTCATAGAGATCAACTATGTTAAATGTTTCATTTATTAGAAACGATTTAACCTGAATTTATTAAACTCGATGTGATATTACAGGAAATGGTTTTATTAAATCTCTAAAAAAAAATGAATGTCGGAGTGAGAGGGTGTTGAGGAGGGAGTTTGTTAAATGGATTGTATTTAATGAAAATTTTACTTGTAATTCTGTTTTTAGCGTACTAAAACAAAAAAATCGTAGATGTACGGGATTAAATTTTAATTTTTTGTATAAATACGTTTTTTTTTTTACAAAAATTAATAAAAAATATAGTAAAACACTTCATATCAAACTCATACGAGGTGTTTTTAATACTTTTATGATAGGTTAGAACAGATTATCTGTTTTACTATTTAGAACAGTGTAGGGTTGGATATATGCCAATTTTTATAAACATTTACTGGTTTAATAAATCAAAATAAAACATACTTTACTACTTTTTTGTTTATTATTCTTTATACCAGGAAATAAGAAAATAAATTTGTTATAAAGGTAAAAAACTGTCAAATTTATTATCAATGAAAAGAGGGTGATATTTCAAGCTGTAAAAAAACTTCCTTCTTTATAAAAATTCTTCAACGTTGTTGTCATTTATTATTATTATATTTTTTTAATCAAAGGTACTCATCACATATTTTTTTATTTGAAATATAAGAGTGCAGCATATTTCAGTTTGCAATCTCACCCTGACCCAAAAAAATAGAATTAATATAATTATCAGTGAATTTTAAGATTATAGAACCGAACATACTATATCAATGAAAGATGTGTGTTAACATCTGTTCCAAATTCGGGTTGGAAATACTGGTATTAAAAAATTTAGTATCGAATAGATAATGTTTTACCTTTCGAAAAAAAGATAACTCAAGAATTCCAGTTTGCATTACTTGTATAATTTAATAGAAGTTTTAGTTGAAGTACTTTATTTACACAATTTTTTATAATAAAAACCGTTAGTCAGTGCCCAAAGTGGATTACATAATTACATATATCTGTCGACTGTGAAATACATGCATAAATCTTCCTTGTATTAATGCTGTCATCGTGCAAAATTGGTAAATATTGTAATAAAGTAGTAGAAAGAAAAATAATCCAGTAATTATAATAATTAAAATGATAACGAGTTTAAACTATCAATTTGTCTATCACTTGAATTCATGAAGTAAAAATTACTTATGTCAATAAGGAAAAAGATAATTTAAAATAATGTTCATAGATATCTATATGAAAAAAAAGTATATTTTATGTGAACAGCAAGTTGGAATCAACTCGGTAAAAAAAGTTTTTTTTTTGACATTATAAAAGGTTTTATTTGTACTTGACCTTCTTAATTCGATTTCAAGTGTATACTTTCGTGAAACTGGAATTATAATAATAATTTAAAAGATGTATAAAAACATTTAATGTGATACGATAGTTAATTAATTAATCGAAACATCACTTACTCACAGAAACAGTAGGTACAATTTATTCAAAAAGTTTATGTTGATAAATACACAAACATTTTTGAGTATTATGGGTTTATCAAAATTAATAAATAATTTTTATTTATCTTTATTTTTTATTTGATAATTTTTCCTAAAATGAATCCTGAGGGAATAAATCATGAAATCATTATTTCATTAAGGAGGCAAACAGCTTTCCTTCTACGCTCCACTTTTTAAATATATTATTCTATACGTGCTGCTAAAAGCTCTGTTCTTGTTTTTACCGTTTTAATTGATTTATTTAAAATGTTAACATAAACAATCGAGGGGTGATGCTAGCGCCTCCTCTGCCAAGTATGACAACTTGACAAAGAGGTGGCAACATTACCTCCATAATCTTTAAAAGAAGATTTCTCGACATCTTCCTTACCTTCAAATTCATTTTATTAAATAAACAAGAATGATTTTGGATATATGAATTGTGTTTAAGAATTCTGAATAAAAATTTAATCTTATGTGTCAAACAGTTTTTCGATTAGTATTCTTGTTTTTTTATTGAAGCGCATCAAAGTCCCACAGTAAATAACTGATACTTTCATTTAACAATGTAACTTATAAAAATATTCAAACTTCAGTAGTAGTTCGACCGAGATCAGCTGATCCTTACTGATCAAGAACGACTCGACCAATTTTCATCTAATTTTTAACATGCATATCTAAATTTCAAAGAAAATGATTTAGTAGTTTGAACCTCAAAATGTTATACTTGACGGGATGTTATAAAACATCCCGTCAAGTATTTTTCATGATTTATTTAATATTTATATTGAGCACTATTCACGGATTCAACCACGCTTTTTCAAAATTTGTCCAAATTTATTTTAATTTATTTAAATTCATTCGATAATTTGCTTACTACATAAAGTTTCTTTTTCATTTCAATATAAGACATTTTTATTAATTCTACATGAAATTCAATTCTACGGACCACTCCAGCTGTTTTCAAAAAATGAAATCAAAACACATTCCGTCAAGTATTTTTCATGATTTATTTACTATTTATATTGAACACTGTTCACGCATACAATCACGATTCTTCAAAACAAAAATTTGTCTGAATTTATTTTCAAAATTAGTGATCGTTCTTTTTTTTTATAAAAAAGATTTTTTAGGAGCAAGTATGACTTTATCTACATAGAACTTTATGGGCAATTGCACCTTCAACTCTATGCAAAAAATGAAATCAAAACATTCTGTCAAGCTTAAACTTTCATTCGATCATTTTCATACTACATGAAGTTTCTTTTTTGTTTTTCTATATACAACTGTATGCGTAAACATATTTACCCTGAGCTAACGTTTTTTGTAAATCATTTATATACTAAAACTCAACGAAAGAGATGTGATGAACAAGATGTATCACAACTTATTTTTAAATAGTATTCTTAATAGTGTTACTGAATGAATTCATCCTGTAGAATTCGCTGGAGGATAGAAATATATGTCTCGCATTAAAATGGGATACCATAAAAAAAATGGTATCGACCAAGTAATCCACATCATTACTCGATTTATTTTCAATCGAAATACACGGGATTTTGACCATACTTGACCGGTCTGCCGAGTAATTTATCTTCTTATTTGAAAATAATTGGAATGCTTGGACATGTAAAGTTTTTGCGTTACAGTATATCTTTAGAATGCTTGCGTATATTTTATGTTTTCATTTAGCAATGTAACTTATAAATGTGGGAAAAAATTAAATTCAAATCATTCTACATCTCCTTCGAGCTGACACCGATTTTTGTCACCTCTGTTAAATTCAGATAGCATGAAAGTTCGTGTATACTCCCTTGGACCAATACTTGTCCTTTATTTAACTTCAGGTCAATTCAGCTCCATTTAAATGAAATGCACAGGATACCGAGCAGCCTAAATTACGTAAATAAATTTTTTTTTCCGGGAGTGGATTTTTATTATAGAGCTTCAGTCTTCTTGAAATTAAAAAAGTTCTGAAACTGTGCTAGTGGGAGAACTCATCTAATTCGACTATGTATGAAATTATTATGTATTTAAGCTTGACACATTCATATCGCTTTGAAAATACTAAACATTTATAAGTCTCCAAAAGCAGAAAATTTGAAAAGAAAGGATACAGTGTAAAAATGTTTTAAGTTTTGGTAATTGACCCGGCGAAGTGACTGCCTGTTTTAACTAGAAATTTCGAATGTTTTGGCAGCTGAAAGAGTTTTCTGATATTAGGCGAAACGATCCATTTAAAACCGCTTTAATAAAATTTTCTGTTAAAAATGGTGTAAAAATTTTTTTTAGGCAGATTTTTTAGAGATCTGTTGGGAATGGGGAAGTTTCTATCGCCAGGCCATTACGAACCGCGTGGTCGTCCCTTCATACTTTATGACATTACTCTAAAGTCATTCACTATTTCCAGTCTATCATTTTACGGCTGTACTTTAGAGAGAGACTTTACTATTTATGTCTAATGTTTATTTCTTACACGTTCTCAACAACTACATCATCAAACCTTTCTAATAATGTTCCGATATTTTGGTTAAAATTATTTCATTATTATTATTTTTTATTTTCGATAAAATTATTTTCCATCGTTTTTCTCTCAGACTCTTAATAAAAAAATTAAGAAGAATAACAAGTAGCTTCTCGACAGTTATCACGGTCAATTATTTCCGGTCTCTTTGAAAAACAGCACTTAAAGTATTGTTAAAAAATAAAATTAATTTTCGCAGTGGTTAAGTCTTCCATAATCAATTTCTATCAGTAATTCCATTTTTTTCCACTCGAATAACCCAGTTTCGTTGTAGAGTTAATTTTTTTTTTTAAATCAGTACAAAATAAGGAGGTCTACCGTTTGTAGAATAAGTAGGGGTGTGGCCTTTAATAGGCCGCGTTTTGAAAAAGAATAGTTCAAATGCTGCTTTATATAAAAGAAAAGACTGCTTTATATATTGAAAGATATCTACTTATCTTTTATAATTTTATTTTAAATTAAATTAATTTTTTCCTTTATATTTCAATATACTTTTTTTATAAATTACTTTCCGTAACTATTGATTTATTAATGAAATTCAAACTCTTTCACTTCCGGCTGATAACTTATGTAATGCTTTGAATAAATCAGGCGGAATAGGTCGTAATGGTCATATAGTAATAATTTTGGGTCTCCGCTTTGGTATTTAATAATCTAATTTAATGACCAGTTTCCCGCTTAATGGCTTTCGTAAAGTTACATTGAATCTGTTCAGCTTTCCAAAAGTAATTTAACACATAACCAAATAAACCTAAATATAAATTTTGAAATAAGAGATTATCATTCACTTTACCCAGTAGATTGATATGTAATAAAGTACCCAACAGAAAGGAAAGTATTTTTCTGTTTGACATCTAGCTACACATTCTTGCACTAATTCACAAGAAAGTAAAGTTTTTCCGTTCTTATATCTAATTTTCTATCGTAATTTTTCCATTCAAATACATTGAAAACAGATTTTTCCTAAAAAATTAAAGCTCTTTGATACTACCATTTCTCATTCAAGAACTTCCTACACCGATTTTCTAATTATTTATTCTACTACAAAGGGACGTTTCCCGGATTCGAAATTTTGTATTACGTTATCTTTCCATTTAAATATTCACTTACAGTAACCATATTTTTCTTTAATTTTTTATTTATTTTTGATTACGATCGATTCAATTAAAAACAATTGGAAATAGTCCAAAATTTAGTTTTGTTTTTCAGTATTTATGTAAATGCAATAGCTTTACATGATATTGACTCACGTATACGTACTTATAACTAAGTGCTTCGAAAAAAAAGGATATTATTTATTTACACCTAAATGTATTTCAGATTTATTCTCTAAAAATTTTATTCTGCTAATTCAAACAACTGTATCGCGTAAATTACGTCGCGTATAAAATGGGAAAATAAAAATTGGCTATGCATTAAATTTAAATTTAAATATTTAAAAAATTAAATGTAAATTAAGACCTTATTTGTATTAATGACAAAAATATAAAAAAAATTGTAATATTAAAAAATCTTTTTCTACAACATTAATATGTGAAAGAGGCGCGCACCTGCAAATATGTTTTTAATAAAAGAAAATAATAAGTAAATATGTGTTAACCAGTTTTTTCGAATCTCTCTTGAATTTTTTAAAATATTTTAATTTATCACGTCATCTGGAGAAGGAATGCATTTGAATTAGTTTCAGGTTTTTAACAGTGACACTAAGTTTGGACTTTTATATTAAGTTACTGTCTCAGATTTTTTTTACTAGGTAAAAGTTTTTTCGTTTAATTACATTATGTAAAATCTTACATTTTCTCATTTGTATAATTCGTCATTTTTACCTTTCTCCTTTTTTTTCTAGATTCAGATAAGAAAATCTCCTTTACAATATAATCCTATTTATGATTTAATTAATTAAATTATATCTTTCATGCATTTTTAAAGACCTAGAATTATATCTTGTTCGATAAAAAAAATCTGATTATGCTTGTGACTTCTGATTTTTAATTCATTATTTTTTTTTATTCGTACTTTTCTTCTTGAAGTCTTTATTTTTATATGCATGCCGCTTTTTAAATATATATATCAGTATTCAATAATTCTAAATCGATAGTTATTTACCTTTTTTTTCGTTTTTCTGTTCCTGCTTATATTTTATAACGAATAAAACATTTAATTTAAAAAAAGTCTGATTTGGACATCACATGACTTCCTTGTATGTATTAAATTACATATATAAACAGAAATATCAGAATAAATAAATAAATAAAATTAAACAGAAATTAAACTAGAAAATCCAGAAATAGTACAATTCTAAATTATAATTTTCAGTTAATATTAAATAATCAGATGTTTCACGAAATCTATTACATATACACATATGTAATAATGCCTATTAAAGTACATATATATATTTTTAAAAGTACATAAAATTTTATTTCAGTAATAACTTCCGATTATTTTTTTCATTTTTTTTTATTATTGAATGATTGGTATCCATTGTAAATTTTTTTACAATCACGGGTTAATAATTATTAATAAATCAATACATCTACTTTAAAAAAAAAAGAAGTTAAACTGACATCTTACAGTCTAACCTTACCAGGATGCCACCTTTGCGAATGCCACAGGTGACATTCTCAACGGTGTACTACTAAGTATCATGAACTCATTGCACCGTGCCAAGTCTTAAATAAGACTGCATGGACTACACGGAAACGAAGAAACTGAATTACATACCCGAAATAGCCAAAAGTGATTTCAACACACTACATGAATCATAAAACATAAAGCAGGAAACAAGAGCGCTAAAACACAATAACAGTAGCAACACTAACACTAAAAATAAAACAAAATCAACAGCAAAACTTAAATAAAACAACAATAAAACTTAAAGCAGGTAAACCCAAGCACAATCCTAAACCCCCTCGGCGATCATTTCCTTTGCAAGATAAGTTTAAAATTTTCAAAAATCGCCTATTTGACCCGGTTCCTCCAATTGGAATGGAGATCTAACTATAATATCGAGTCGACAGTCTCCGTGCGCATCAGCTCGTATTTAACACATTGGTATAACACACGGTAAGCGTCATCTAGTTGTCCACATTGCGGATACATTCCGGAGTCTACCAGGTCGAATTCATGCAGTCTGTCCCGAAAAGTGCCATGGACAGAAAGAAATTGTGTCATGAACTTATTAGGGTATACCCAAGAGGCGTCCCGCAAAACAACGACATTTGGGAAGAGATCATGCGTATAACACGCACCCTCTGCCTCATATCTCATCTGGCCTGCCACAAGGCATCGCCATGTTGTTCAATCTCTCGAATTTTCTCTGAAGTCAGCTTACCGGTCTTCTTTGCAACATAACGGTGTTGCTTCTCTGACACAATCTTGTAATATAGGGTCTTGACCCGCGTAGGGGAAGGTACCTTCCGCCACCCCTTTCTTCAGGGTTTTTACGGGTTTTACCGGAGGTCATCTTCGAAACCTCGGCTTTTGGCATATTCCAGTCCGCCTCGCCCAGGATGCCACCGATGCGAATGCCACGAGTAACATTCCCGTCGGTGTACTACTATTTAATAAATTCAAAATAAAACATATCTTACCGAGTCTTAATTAACACTGAAAGGACTTAACTAAACAAAGTAACTGAACTACCTACCGTAGAAGGTAAAAGTGAGTTCAACTCACAACACGAAACATAAAAATATTACACGGAACAATAAAAACAAAGTAACATTGAAACAAAACAATGAACAAAAACAACAATAAAAAAATAATTAATAAATCAAAACATCGACAAAAACAGAATACTATAGAAATCCAGGCAGGGCTCTAGATCCCCTCAGCAATCCTTTCCTTTGCTAAGTATACCATAAAACTCTTCACTATCGCCTAATCGGCCTGACTCCTCCAGTTTACACGGAGATCAGACCTAATCAGAATTGATCACACGTCGACTATCGAAGAAGGCACTGCAGGCTCTCTCCGCGACTATTGAAGGTGCGTCTTAAATTGCAGTTTCTCATCAAGAAACACCCCGAGGTACTTTTGAACCTGAACATACTTTATACTCTGGCTTGCCATCGAAACATGGACTCACCGACTCACGCCAAACGACATTTGAGGAGCACCATCGTTGTCTTTCCCGGGCTAAACGTCATCTTGTATTGGTGACCCGACAGCTCAAGCATCCTGCAAGCCCGAGTCACTCGTCGGAGTTCAACCTCCCTTCGCGAGCTTCCTTCGACCAACAGGAGCTCATCGTCAGCATAAACCACGATGCAACACTCGCTGGGCAACCTCAGCCGCAGGAGAGAATCAAACTTTACGGTCCACAATAAAGGACCCAACACGCTGCCCTGGGGACATCCCTTAGACAGCGTTTTGCCAACCTCATAGCTGCCCTCGCGGAGCAGCACATCCCGATGACTGAAGTACCTTGCATTACTTTCAATTCACTTACAGAACATCACTTTTTTGGAGTTTGTAAATAGCAGAAAACCACCATAAATTATTAAATTCTCCGGAAATGTCCAGAAAGATCCCCAGGACATATTCCGTCTCACTGGTCGTTATCACACTCATTACATGGAGTATGGCGTCCTAAGTACCCTTTCCGTGACGAAACCCGTACTGATTCTCCATCAACAATCTTTGCGAGGTTAACCTCTCATTTATACGCAGATATAGAACCTTTTCAAAGACTTAGTCAATAATCGGAAGTAACGTCAATTACATACATCGGAATGCAACGAATTAACAGCAGGATTCTTGTCGCCACCTTTAAACAACAATTTCACAATCCTCTTCTTTCAACACACATCCAAACCCTGTAGGGAAAGATACCCGTCTTGTGACGCTTCCGGTTGCCACACCCACCCCCCGTACCTAGCCCTGATAGGCTTTAACGGGACTCGTCTTTCGCCCTATAACTTTTTACATCTCATAGTAATAAGCCAGGCCTCGTCTTCCACAAGTAAGGCCTCGAAACACACAAGTAAGTATCCTCCAAACAACAATTTATTAAATACACGTTTGAAAACTCTCACACTCACTCCAACCGAGTGAACAAAAAGCTCCGCCGTTATTCCATCAAAGCCTGGGGCTTTACTCTTACCTAAAATACAGATAGCTTGACTTACCTCAGCTTCGGTAATCTCCAAGGACACTACATCCTCGTGGAATTGGAGTGACCTCTTGCGCACCCGCAGATTGTATGCGGTCTCTCGAGCTTCAGTATCATCAGGCAGTAAATTGTTTAGTAACTTGTGTAAAATCTCAAAAATATCCGAAATTACACCAAACCTGGCCGAGAGAGCAGACAGAATAACATCCTTTCGTCGTTTGTGTCCCCAGACCATATACACTACGCCCAATGGATTTCTGTTCCCCTGCTCGTGAACAAAGGAACGCCAGGATTCCCTTTGAAGAAATGAAATCTCAGATTTCTTTATTCAGAAACAAGGACCGCCCGTCGTTCCGGATCACCCTCGCGTTGAGAAGCTCTCTGCAAGCGACAAACAACCCTCTTCATGCCGGACAGCTCCCTATTCCACCATGATGTAATCCTCTCTCCACTGGAACTTCGGGGAATTGAACAGTCAGCGGCATCAAGAAAAGCTGCCGACAAACCAACTGCCAAATCTTCCAAATCCAAGACATCCAGACTCCAATCCAACACTCGGAGTCTGGTTGAAAGTAATGCCTAAATTCGTCTAATAATATTATATACGTTTCATATAATTAATTTAAGCGATCTGAAACATGAGGAAGTTACAAAAATAGTATAGACATAACAAAGAATAACAAGTATCTCGTACCGATGTAATAAGGAAAATGACGCATGAAATTGTTTATGTTTCTTTATTCACTAAGCTGAGTATACTATTGCATATCAGCATTCAAGTCCATTGAAAAATAGTTGATATTCAGCTTTTGATATTTTTTTTCACCTTAGGGATTGGTTGTATAATGAATATCACATTTAGAGAAATCAATTCTGATTAGTGCCACTTGTACCTCATATGTTTCAGCGCGTCACAGTTATAAGAAAGACTAGGAGTAGTAGTGTAACAGAAATTAATGTAGGCCTACCCTTTTCTAGGGAAACAATGCATTGTTTCTGTTCAATAGGGGAAGTAATAGTTATTGAATCTTATTAAATAGGGTTAAAAGCCAGTCGAATGTGGTGCTATTCATGTATAACTTCCTAAGTACCGTTAGAAATAAGATGAGATCTCTTCTTTTCTCTTTCCTCCATATGCACGGTGAAGTTAAAAAAAAAAAAAACATCTTTCATTATGGTTATTTGACAGGTTTTATTCACTTCCCTATCCCATTCATTCTATTCTGAGTGGAATATTCTTTAAATCAATCTTTATAGTTATATTATGCGAGTATATCTTCAGTTATATGTATTTTAACCACTTTCTTGTATCATATTTCTTTAATTGTATACTTCCTAGTTAGATGGTAAGAGTACTTCTTCTAGTAAGATATTAACAACATTTTCTTTCTTCTTCAGTACGTCTTAAAAATAGTCATTTGATAATAGTAAATGAGTCATCTATGATTTTTTTTTAGCTTTTTATATAGATCTTTTTCATTTTTCTCTACGTTGTAATTTAACAGAATAAATAAAGAGATATTTAGCTTTACTTATACTAAATCACCTTTATCTTACATATCACAGTAGTTGTTGTAGTATTCCGCTCCAGTTATGATTATCGCTAGTATTAAAGTTCTTAATAAGCTTTTAATACTGATGATACATTTTCCAAAATGTACATATATATTACTTTCATTTACATCTATTATAGATTTCGTCAGGGCGGATAGGAAGAGTATTCAACAAGACAAAACATCTCTACAACTCAACTATTTAACCCTCACGCATCGTTTGTCTTGTAGTCGATGTTATTTGAACTAGCTAGCCATTCTGTATGATGCTTGCTTAAAAGAGCAATCTACCTGGTATTGCAGTTTGTCAAATCCGAAACTATTGCAGCGTTTAGATTTTATATTATTATTATTTTACTATTGCAGATTTAAGATTTTATATTACCGATTTAAAAAAAAATAAATAAATAAGTTGTAAAATTATCTCTATTTATATTTAGAATACAGATTGTTGATTACATCGATGCAAATTAAATGAATCAATTGATTGAAAAATAACATTATCCATTTTAATAAGATAAAGAAAGATTTTATATTATATTTTTTCAAAGCTGTAAATATAAAAGGATTTTTATCTAAAAAATTATAGTTTATTTTAAAAAAATAATAAAGCGTATGGGCAGAAAAACATTAAACAAAAATTTCTAAGAAATTTTTTGTTGATGTTAAGGTTAAGGATAACGTAACTGAACATTAGTAACAATATTTCTGCTGTTAAAATTATAAATAATGTTAATTAGGTTACATTTTTCGGTAAGTTTTAACATCATGTTAACATCGAATGAAATGTGTTTTAAATAACTTTTATAGACATTCAAGAAAAATAAATTAACAGAAATGTAAGATAATTCAATAACAAATTAAAATGCCACTTTTCACCGAAAAAATTGAACGACATACAGTGTTGATAAAGTATCGCGACTCAAACAATTATTCAACCAACCGGTAAAAATAGAAAAATGAAATTTAGAAAATGTTCTTAAATCGAAATGATCTATTTTATAATTTTTTTTTGGAACAAATCACTGTACCCCCAGCACCCAAGTAGTCCCTATGGAAGGGAACTCAGAACTTTTAAATGGAAAGGGTACTTCTGCCTGGATTGATTTGACGCCGCCTTTCGATTCTGACACTAGTGTCTTACTTTCTTTTAAACGAAGAAAATTTCCTGAACTGTAAGCAAAAACCATCAACAAGGCGCAAGGACAAACACCGGACCGTGCAAGAATCTACCTGCCTGAACCAGTTTTTAGCCGTGGACAATATTACGTTGCCCTATCATGCGCAAAATCTTTTAAAAATGTAAAAGTAGAGATGAATCCTAGGGGTCGACACACAGATAATGTTGTCTGGAACGAAGTCTTATGAACGACAAAGTAAAGTTACTTAATTTTTTTACTTCCTTTTTTTTCTTTTTCTTGTTTAGCCTCCGGTAATTAACTTTCAGATAATACTTCTGAGGATGATATCTAAAAACGTAAAGGAAGTGTAGTCTTGTACAATCTCAGTTCGACCATTCCTGAGATGTGTGGTTAATTGAAACCCAACCACCAAAGAACACCGGTATCTACGATCTAGTATTCAAATCCGTGTAAAAATAACTGAATTTACTAAGACTTGAACGCTGGAACTCTCGACTTCCAAATCAGCTGATTTGGGAAGACGCATTTACCACTAGACCATCCCGGTGGGTTTAATTATTTACTGATGGATATTTTACAGATTATTTAATTATTTACTGATGGTGTGGAACAGTACGGGTCTCCTAGTATATATAATTTCAATCTAATTTTCATTCTCTTGACTTTCTTATTGTTTTCGCTTCGCTTCCATAAGGTAGTAAAATGGATTTAAATAAGCTTCTTTCCAATTCTTAATTACTTATTTTGTACCAGAAAATTTTTTTTATATAAACAATTTCCTGGTTTTTTCAATCAGGAAATATTAACTTCAATTTTATTTTATCTACCCTTCGTAATTTTATTATTCAAATAACCAGATTCTGGTTAATAACCAATTTGCATTGGAAATGTGATGAAATGAGACTTTCAAATTTAATTTCTCTCCCTATAAATTAATCTATACTGTTCAAGTTTTTCTTATAACGCATTTAGAATTTCATCTAAAATAACAGTTTTTTAAATTTATCTTTTTTTTGCCACTGTATTGTCACTCCTGAATTATCTTAACAAATTTTCCTTATTCTCGTTTTCTGCTGTTATTATAGTTATTTAATATCAGTAAAAATAATTAATAACTTTTCTTTTCCTAAATTGTAATCTACTTTTCTTAAAAATGTCTTTCTGTTATTCATTAAATGCTTTTTATCAAGCTCCGTAACTACCATATTTGTAGCTTTATTTTTCTCCAACTAATTTTCTCCTTCTAATTTTAATCGGAAAGCTAAGATTACCTCTATTGATTTCACATTTTTCCAAAACTAAAAGAATCTTCATCTACTATAATTCATATCTTTCTACTCATCTATAAAAAAAATATTATTATAATAATCTAAAAACATAGGGTGTTAAATTTGTAATATGATAATTCTTAAATTTATTTGCTTTTACTACCTTTGGTTTAATAAATTTTATTTTTATAAAGACTTTTTACTGAATAAAATTCTATTAATTTATTTAATTTTGTAAGGAATTTAAAGTATATTTTATATTACTTTATAAAATATTTAATTATATTTATGTATATATTAAATATATGTAAATATTTTATTATTTATTATTTATATTTTTTTTATATAAAGTATTTTGAATTATAAAATAATATATTATAATTTTCTTTAATATTTTTTCCTTTTTTTATTACGAAAAAGTGGGCATTAACCGCAATGGTCATTAGCTCGGTGGAACTTGGTAGCGTATGAAAGTTGCTATCTCTGACCGGGATTCGAACCCGGAACCACGGCACGAAATGCCAAATAAATAAATTTAAATTAACTAATAAACTAAACGAAATTAACTAAATAGATTTAGATTTATTTAGTTAATCTATTGAATAAATAAATTCATTTATTTGTTAAATAAATAAATAATTTAATAGTACAATTTTTTTTCTATTTATTCAAAACATAAAATAGTGTTTTCCGACCCTGATATTTTGTCTTTACTCCAGATTTCTCGAAAACTACTAAAAATACAGTTCTGGGACCTATTTTTTGTTTTCAATATTTCAGGTAAGATTTCATATAAAATCATTTATTATTTTCCGTAATTTGGATCTCAAGTATTACAATCAGGCCTAATTTTACCGAAGCCACAGAAATCAAGGCAAAATTATTCGTCAGCTGACACTCGCTAATGAAGCGTTTCCAAATCTATGTTCATAGAAACATTCTTTATTTTTGCCAATAGAACATGTCCTAAATGTTTGTTAATTCTTCGTGAATCACTTGTATATTAGAACTCTTTGAGATTTGGATAATAGTGTAGACTCCTTTTTGAAACCATCTTCAATTACTTTTTCTTTCTCTGATCCTTCATGAAATTATTTTTTTCCTATTTACAGTCCTTTGTGTGTTCTTGTCACCTTCTATATATCTTTTCCCTTCCTAACAACGTTTTACCACCTGCATTTATGTTATTATATTTTAGCTTTATTTTTTATTCGCTAATTTGTGTTTGCTATAATTATTTTTCTATCTCCTTCAATCGGTTTATTTGTTAATTCGAACTTTCTATTAAATTTATTTTTTTTATGTCGATCAATTTATTTTTGGACCTTTGTTATTAATTTTTTCTTTCATCCTCAGATCTTATATACTTCTAATTTTCTAATCAATGTTTCCTCTACTATCATAATTTGTTTTTTCTTTTCAAATGCATTAAGAAGTATAAAAAAAATATTTTTTTTTTAAATTTTAAATTGCATTATTTTGTTAAGAAGAAAAGATATGAAAATCTCGTTCGTACTAAAAATTAACTATTTTCTTCCAGTTTTGTCTGTAAAATCCTTATTGCAAAACTTTTTCTAATTTATATCAATAATAATACTAGAGTTTCACAGAAACCATTTATAAAACTTCAACAATATATACGGCCTGAATATTTAAAAAAATATATAGGCTACTTTCAGTTTACATTTAATGGGGGAGGTTTTAACTCTCCGTTAACTGGCTACAAATTAGCTGACAAGTGGGGTGAATAGCCGGGAGCTAAATTACACGTGGCTAGTAAATTCCTTCACGTCCTCCTCAGACTCCTTTTTAAAAATCAGCTGTTGCCGTCTTTTAAAAATTAACTCGTAGAATCTTATAAGTTATAAATCTTCAAAAATGGGAAACTAAAACTTGTTCTTCTCTGTTATATTTATGGAGCTTGTCGTTTAAGTTTGCGTGGATTAAATTTTATTAGGGGCTCTAATAAAAACTTTATTTCAAAAAATAATAATTTTGTTTCAATGATATATTTTATTTTTTCCTTTGTGAACTTTTACTTATACAATATTGTTTACGTCAGTAATTTTCTACCAGCAGTTAATGAACGCTGTAGGAAAATTTTTACAATTAATAAGTTATTTTTCTCGGCTGTCTCTAAAATATAATTTCCAATCAGCAATGCAAAGGTTATTTGTAGTTACTTCATTAGCTGCTTACTAACGGCAAGTAAACTTGCTGTTATTCAGTTTTCAAATTTGTACTTCATTAAATAATATTTTATTGTTCTTCATCGTATGTGTACATATATATATATATATATATTTTTTTTTATGATATCGCCACACAAATTTGAAATTTGTGCCTGGGATATGTAAATGGAATTTTTTATATTATGAAAAATACCGAATGAAAAATTCGAACCCGGAATCTTCGGATGAAAGATCGATACACTACCACTTCGCTATGAAGATCAGCATTTACTTAAGATGTAATTATTATTTATAGAACTTAGGAATTCTTTGTTAACAATCCGGGATTTCAGAATGTTGCTTTTATGTTTTTGTCAGGAAATAAATATCAAAGAGCTGAACGAAAAACTAAGAAAATTTTTACAATTGTTCTTTAATGCTATGTAACAAGAAAGTTTTTTAAAAAAATAACTTTTCAACGGCCGGGACAAATATACCGAATAATGGGTTCTCTATTCATTAAAAGGATAATGTTTATATATTTTTAAATTGTCTACTTTTAAATTAATTTAAGATTATAAATTCTTCTCTCTGGTAAAAAGGATACATTTTCGAAGAGCTATGAAATTGAAATCATTTTGTTGAAAAGATTTTTTCACAACGCATAATTTTTGTAATATTAGGAAACCACGAAGCTAATTATTACCATCACGGTATCTTATATTTTTATCACTTATCCATTATTTTTATCTAATTATTTTTCCCTCAGTAATATTTTAGACTAAATGAAAGCAGATCGTAAACATGATTTTATATATATCTATATATACATAAACTATTGAACGCCAACCCAAAAAAAAAAAATGATGAATCGTTTACAGTCGTCTTACCAACCATGTTCAGTGACTAGTTTTCATACTGGCTTCAGATGATGTTAGTGCTGGCATTTATTTTGAATCAGTAGACATGTATTTTTTACACGGATTTGAATACTAGATCATGGATACCGGTGTTCTTTGGTGGTTGGGATTCAATTAACCACACATCTCAGAAATGGTCGAACTGAGACTGTACAAGACTACACTTCATTTACAGTCATACATATCATCCTCATTCATCCTCTGAAGTATTATCTGAACGGGAATTACCGGAGGCTAAACAGGAAAAAAAGTAGACATGTATTCAAATTACGGTCGAAAAATATTTCCATCTGTGTCTCTTCATTTAAATATTGTTGTGTGTTTGTGTATTGTTCATACATTTAAAGTGAGGTTTAATATATTGTCCTGTGTTGTGTATGTGTAGAATATAAGGTTCAAATGTTTACGAACGACTGAAAATTTTTTTCAGATACTAAAAACGTTTTATTATAAAACTGATTACATTTTTTGTTAAAAAAAGTTCTTATTTTTAAATTAACATCATGAATGACCTTCACTGAAAAAAAAAAACAGGTTGTATAAAATTGCCTATAAAATTTGTATAATTTTTAGTATTTTTAAAATTAATTTTTTATTTTTGGCAAAGTTTTCACAAAAACATTTTTTTAAATTAATTTTTTTGGTTCTTTCACAAAAGTATAAACAAATACTGAATAAGAATGATAAAAAAACATCTTTCAGGAAATTCTACGATTATAGTAAAATAATAAACAAAAATCTAACACGTTAATTATATTTGGAAAAATAAACATATTTTACCAAAAGACATTTTATCAAGTAGAAACGTCATATAAAATTTGAACATGATAAATTGATTAGGGAAACAAAACATTTAATTTAAATTATCCATACTTATACTAAATGTGTATATTGTTACAAAAAAAAAAAATAATTTCGTTATCTATCAAGAGTTGTAAAATCAGCAGTATTTTAAACAATTACTTAAATTTAATTATACATGATATAAAAAAGTTCTGACGAAGCACGATCTTTGCAAAAATTAAGCATCACAGAACAAAAACAGTAAATACAAATAATTTCATAAAAACAATATTATATTCTGCCGCTTAGATGCAATTTCTTGAACTATTCATCACAATTATTTAGATATAATTAATTATTTAGATATATTACATTCACACCTAACATTAAGTTTGAAATTTTTTCAACAGTTTTTGAGCGTTTTCTAGGTACGATTTATTTATTTTTCTTTGTATTATGATTACTACATCCAACTCAATGGTAAACAATGATTAATAAATCAATACACATCTATTCTACAATAAAATAATGGAATAAATTTTGATTCTATTTCTAAGTAATATTTATTCTATTAATACCGGGTGTCCGAAAACACCGGGGTTTTAAGAATAAATATAGTTTTTATTATGCAGCAATCAATAGTGTTTAATGCGCAATCTTGAAACGATAACAATCAAGTTTTAGTTTACATGTTCTCCGTCAGATAGCAGCTGTGCTAGACTGTTCCACAGGTCAATCTGTTGTGAGCCCGGGCTTCAGTACCATGACGTCGCCAAAAGAGAAAATACAATGCGTGTAGTGGTTGGCAAAAACAACATCAGCGACTGCCGTACAAATAAATTATACGCGAATATATCTTAGAGGTTTTCCGACTGACAAAAGCATACGTAAGGGGTGTGTAAAACGTTTTTGGAACCGGAAGCGTTTTGAAAGGATATTCACGAGGTAGGCTTAAAACAGTTGCCTAAAACACAAAAAGAATTCGACTGTCTAAGGAAGTTCAAAACGTTCAGTTTGTAGTATTAGCCGTTAACTAAACATTACTGAAGCGGTGTCCATGTTCGCAAGCGATTGGAACTTCGTGGTTATAAACTGTAGCTACTGCATGAAATGAAATATAACAAGACACAAAGAGTTCGGTTTGTAACATTCATGTTAGATTTCATTTCTACTGATACAAACTACCCGCTCGAATTTACTTTCTAATGAAGCTACCTTTCACGTTCATGGAGACAACTGCCGAGTATGACGCTAAGAAAATCCACAAGAATTTGTGTAATTTGTCCGCTACTGTTCGAAAGTGAATGTCTGGTGTAGTATCATGCATAATAAATTTTTGGGCTATTTTCTTTACATTAGCAGTTTCTTACGGGTGTAATATACTCGGACATGTTAGAGAACTTTGTGTTTCGGCAGATTGACAATATAGAGAACGTAGTTTTCGAATAGGTTTGAGCCTCTCCACATCAAGCAGAAGTTGTGCGGACTGAGCTCAACGATAAATTCACAGAAGAACGATTATGTAGGTTTCCCATCGCTTGGACACCGGGATTTGACTCCGATATATTTCTTTTTTAGAGCTACGTAAAAGATATTGTATACCAAGAAAAAAATCCAGTCACTCAACCATGTATGGCAAAGAATAACACCAGCCGTGGAAGCGATTCCTGTTGACATGCTCACCAGATTGTGGAATGAGGTAGATTATCAGTTTGACGTCTGCAGGGATATAAACGGTGCTCATATTGATTTATATTAAGCGGTAAAAAAAACGTTAGACTTTGTCTCACAACATAATAAAACACATACATCTGTAATTTTACATATAATAGATACGTCGATTTAATTTAAAACAGCGGAGTTATTTCTTGGACACCCGATATTATATTTTTATGTTTATGAGTAATAATAAATTAATTAATCACAAAGAGTTAATTATATTTTTTATTACATTTTAATCTCGAATGACATTTTTGTAACTTTAATTGTTTTTTCATTCATGAATCTTTATTTTGTATAAAAAAACCATGAAATACCCTCACTATTTTTTATCATCCAATAATGCTGATTAATGATTTAGATTGAATAATTTGATAAAGAACATTATGTAAAAATAAAATAAGTTTAATTGCTCTTTAACTACCCTGAATGGAAATTAAATTGAATAATTAATAAGGTAGTTTATTCTTACATCTGAAACATACTGTTCATTTAATGTTTTTTAACTGAATAATTTACAACAGACAAATATAAAATACCCTCATATATTTCTCGTTTAAAATATACTTAAGTATGTAAAATTATAAAACTATCTGTTTAAGATCATATTTTTATTTATAGCAAGAATTGTTGTTTTATTACAACCATTTTCAGTAAGAACTTTGACACGGTCTATTCTAATAATTAATTAAACATAAAACCTGCACATACTTTTCAATTCAGGGTGTGTTTTTATGAACTGTTCAAATTCAGTACACTTCGATCATTTTCTTCATATTTGTCTTTATTATCCAAAACAACCTCCTTCAATAATTTCAGCTGGAATCGTTGTACAGAAAGTTAACCGCTAGAACTAAGGAAGAAGAAAATACGACTGATGTTACTGGAAAAAACTCTTTAATTTGGTTTAGCGATGAACGATTAATTACTTTTTATAACCTAACCTGTTAATTATTAAAACAGCTGAATCAAAGAGATGAATTCGTAACACTAGAAATCAGTTTAATTGGTTATTACTGCTTCTTGGTTACGATGAAATATCAGTGTTATTATTAACGTAAATGTTTCAGAGTTTTATTTTCTAGTAGCTTATACAGCTGCCCTTGAAATAATAGAAATGTAACACTTATCTCATGGTAAACAGATCTGAAAAACCGATTTCGAATAATAAATCGGGTTAAAGACTGATAAATCTCCTTCTAACTTAACCAGATATCAAGTTTATAGTACATTATTTAAGTGAAATTTTCGTCGTGTGGATGTTTTGAAAATACAATATTATTTTCTGTTTTAATATGTAGACTATATTATGTTACTGAAAAAATAAAGTCTTATAATTTATTTGAAAAGACTAGTTGTCTTTTATTCCCGGAGAACTTGACTGTGTGGAAATTGAAAAACCAATGTATGTTTTGATGTACGCATGATTGCTGTTACTGTAGCGTAAGATTTGGTTTCAATATTTATATTTTTTTTGTCTGTGTGTGGTAAAAACAATAAAAATTTTTTGTCTTTCATCTTTTTATTTTACTGTTTGATAACTTTAGTATTCGAGAATGGATCTAAAGAGTTTAAATACCACACACCGACAAACAAAAAAGAACTTGTCCTTGAACGGATCAGAACAACGGGACGCATGCAAGGTTTTAAAACTTGTTTCTTTCTTCTTCGGTACGTGGTTACGGCACAACAAGAAAATCAACAGAGAAACTTTGTGATGTTAACTTCCTTTAACGTGGACCATAGTAACAAGCCACGAGTGCGTTGGAATGAACCCACCTCTGTTATGTTTTTATTTTTTTTTCAAGGTAGGTATGATGCGGCCCCCGAGCACACTACGATAAAGATTGGCCCGTTGTTATGTGTATCCTTTGCCGCGCATACCTTATGAATGAACACACAGAATTACCTACACATACACACACTAAACGCTCATCTCTTACTAAAAATTATTTTCCTTCAAATGTTCGAACAGGTTACACGTTTTGTTTGATACCTTGTTTATGTTTACTTGGATAGAAATTTTTTTTTTTATTATTTAAAATAAGTAAGAACCAGTTTTTGTTTATTTACTGTAGTTAGTGGTAAAATAAATCAGAAAAAAAGAGTGTTTTGATGTTACCAAACAAAAACAGTGACATAAAATAAAACTAGATAAAACAAATTCGTTTATAACATTTTATTTACCAGCATATAATAATATTACAGTATTATATGTTCGAAATCTATCTATCTATCTATATCTATAAATATATATATTATATTTTAATTTTATTATTTTTTTAAATAAAATATTCTCTTCATAAAATATTTAGGAGAAAGTTATGTAGAGAAATATGTTGTACTATTTAAAATAATTGATTTCAACGCATGTATAACATAAAAATTAATGTTGACATAAAAACAAACGTTTCAGAGATAGGATATTGAAATATCCTTGTAATGTTTATAATACTATTACGTTAACTTGAATTTACCTTAGTACAAACTATTTTTGTATAAAAACGAAAATAATTGTTTTGTATAACATTTTATTCATAATTAGAAACGTTTGTTAACTGAATTTTTAATAAACTATTCTATTCATAGGCATGCGAAGATTCCTTTCACTGATGAAAAGTCAAATCTGCATTCAACTATAGGTAAACGTACACATGATATTATAATATTTTATTTTAAGAAGATTACAAGAAATAAAATAAATAATTATTAAATAAATTTAATATCTGTATGAGTCTGCTAATTTATGAACTAAATAAAATACAGCAATTCCTTTTGACAGCAATAAGAAGAATTAACCTTGATATATATCTAGACACAACTGTTGATCTTTAACTACTTTGCTATCATAAGCAATCTGAACAAAAAAAAAAAAAAAACAGTGAAACATTTCAATAAAGTTGTCCTTTATTTACGTTTAAAATAAAGTTTAGTGGAAAGGAATTTCCACTATTTTCCACTTTTTTTTAGGAATTCCACTTTTGTGGGAAGTTCCACAAAAGAAATTTTGTTGAAAATGAATAGTAAATTACTTAAACAGTATACTGGTAAATGATGATCCCGTTCCTTCAAGTCTTTAAATTATTTTACAAACATTTTACATTATTTAGCGTTAAATGTACTGTTTATTATAAATAAATCAAATTAAACGTATGTCCTTTATAAACGTAATTGGTACAGAAAGGGAGTAAAAAAAATAAAAACTTTAAGCAGGAAAAATTATATTTATCTTATTCTATCGGTTGGCACTGAGGCTTAGTGCTTAGTTTTACCGTACAGGAAGTTGACAGTTCGAAACATGGCAAGACCAGTTATATTTTAACGCTACTGATTCCTCATATTGTCTTCCGACCGTCATTCTGTTGTTTTGTTACAATAAACAACACATACTGGTCTGACAATTAAACGATATAAACTACAGATACAGATTCATTCACAATACAAACAAGGAATGCAGCTGCCTACAGGTTTAATTAAAGGGTTCCGTAATATCATATTGAGTTGAAATATTATACAAATCGATCTATTACATTGATTTGTTGTAAAAGTAAATGGTCAAATTTCGATTCGATATCTTTTAAATGGTGACAAGTCTTGAAGCGGATTTTTTACTAATTTATCATTATTTGTACGGTTCAGAGTCTGTGCGGCAGAAATGATTTTAACGTTTTACTCAGAAAAGTTCTAAAGAATATGTTTTAATTCACAGTTGATCTACTCTACATTGATAATATTTTTTCTTAGAAAAAACTTTGATGATTATGCAGTCAATGCTTCAATAAAAACGTTAACATGTAGATTTGTATAAATGCAAAACAATCAATCTATTGATGATTTTAACATTTCTAATTTTAATAATTTTTTAATATCTAATATTTTATTGTTTAATATTCGTTTTTTAATACTTGCTTTCGTGATAGACTGTTTCTAGAACTTTTGTTTGTAGGTGGTACGTTAAATGACAAAGTTATAGGCCTTTCTTTTTTCTGTTTAGCCTCCGGAATCACCGTAATCACCGTTCAGTGATCCGGAATCACCAATCAGAAGATGAATAAGGATGATATGTATGAATGTAAATGAAATGTAGTCTTGTACAGTCTCAGGTCAACCGTTCCTGAGATGTGAGGTTAATTGAAACCCAACCACTATAACATCGGTATTCGCGATCTAGTATTTAAATCCGTATAAACGTAATTGCCTTTACTAGGATTTGAACGTTTGAAAAATGAGGAACGAAATGGTTTCCCAATCGTTTAATTTTTCACTGAGCCAAAAACCACTGAAAAGCAAAACAATACTCAGTTCTACGAACAATATCTTTACTTTGGGCATCATACGGACCGGTTGTATAATGAACATCATTCATGTCAGGTTTTCATTAGTACATTTTATACCTACCAAATGTATCACAGTTATGAGAAAGATATGAGATTACAAGAAACAGATTAGTGTAGACCTATCCTTTTCTGTGGAAAAGAATTACATTATTCGTACTATCTCCACAGAAGTGATAAATGTCTCTTTATTAAAATAATTTATCAAGTTATTTATCTGATTGAAGCAGACAATATATCAGCCGTATAGTCGAGGTGGATTCGAAAAAACTTATATGTATAGTTTATGTAATTTTAGAGAACAGTGATAAAAATAAAATCTAATGAAATATTTTATTAGAAGTATGAATTTCTATATGTTCAGGTTATATATACGAATAAAACCAATTATCAGCATCTTTCTTTCATATTAATAAAAAAAAAAAATCTTGTTTTCTTGATGAATTTATTATTTATTTATTTTATTGAAGCATTATGAATTTAATTAGAACTAAGAACTTTATTTATTTATTTACTAGTCGACCCAGCAATGCTTCGCTATTACTAAATTTGAGTGTATGAATTAATTCATAAAAAAACGTATAAATAAATAACTTAAAGCTTCTTTTACTAAATTTAATGTCGTGTGAGTATATATATATATATATATATATATATATATATAGAGAGAGAGAGAGAGAGAGAGAGAAAAATATCGTTTATATCGATTGTCATTCTCTACATCGATTGTTGTCAATGTCACAATATCGACTTCCTCAGACAGTTATGTGATTAAATAGTGAAATATTATAATATTATGGAACTAATAACATGTAAACACTCCTGAGATAAATAATTTAATTTGTGAAATTTTCAGCGACATCGTTTAAGTAATTTTTGAGTTATTAGGTCACACACAAAACCAAGATTTTTTAAAAATTAATTTAGATTATAGATAAGCTGTATGTTGATCATAGCGTTTCATACTTAATTTTCAACAGTAATATAATTGATTACTTGAGTTCATCAGCTGGTAAAAAGTATAATCAAAAAAATAATAGAAAGTTGATCTTAAATTGTATATCTTGAAAATATACATCGGCTGACGAAAAAACTAAGAGAATGTATTTTTCTAGTTTTTTATTATTAAATTACATAAATTGTCGTCGACAATATTTATAGTAATACAAAATAACAATAGTTACTAATTAAACCCATAACGTGTTCATTTTATCATCCAGATATATGAAATCAGCTGTCTAAATGTAGGTTTTAGAAGGATAGAAATTATGAAGGCAGCTGCATCCTTATTATTCCTTATTTTCAAAAGTAGGCCACACATTTTTATTTTTTATTTTGAACCATTAAAACCATGGGATTGTATTTCATAATTTAACGTAATATATTTTACTTTCATCTATTATAAATTGAATCGGTGGAAGGTATATTCGATTTTCATGATTTTAAATTCTTCTAAAATAGATTTTAACAATTCGGTATTATTTTATATTAGTCGTAGGTAAATGTTTTCGTGCTTAAAAAAAATTGTGTGTACATGCGTAAAAAAGGTCATTTTCATCAAATTAGTCATTCACTATTCCTTTTTATATATCAGATTTATTTATTATTATTTTTTTTTTTTATATACAAATGTATATATATATATATATATATATAAATTTGTTGGCTTCTGTGATTCTGTTACTCTTTCACGAAAAACTACCCAAGCAATCGAGCTGAAATCTTCATGATCGAAGTCTTTATACCTGGAAAGAAGATAGGACACCATTGCCTTTACGAAATATTTCACCGTTTTAAGATGTGGCCGTTTTAATTGCTTGCGGTAACAACCGGGATTATGTTCCTTGCCGATATTCAAATTTACTGTGGCGAAACCGTTAGTTCAAATCGAATTCGGAGATCACTTGCAGTATGTGAAATTAAATTTTCTACACAAAAGTCTTTCTTTTTCGTTCGGTTTATCGAGAAAAATAGCTTTAAAAGTGCGAAGGTGTACGTGGCGGCGGCTCAACCAACACAGCCACTGCAATGTTACTGTTAGGGGGACTGCTAATTTTGCGGCGCGTTGCGAAGCGACTGGCTGTAGTTACCTGCGGTTACTTGACTAAAAAATAAATAAAAAATGAGACGAAGCACGGTCACTTACTCGTGGTGTTTCTCGGGTAATGTTAAGAACCCTGCAAAGTATTTTTTTACTCGTCCTTCATACGGGTAACCAGCTCAAACTATTATTTTTAATATGGGGCCGATCATTCTCAGACCCGCATACTTCAGATCACCCAAACTTTCAACTCATCTGTTGTCCAAACTACTGTTCTGAAGAAATTACAATACACTGATGATTTTTATAAACTGATCAGAATTTGCTATTTGTCAGTATTGTTCTTACAAGCATGAGGATAATAAACACAATTGGAGGGTGCAAGGGGCAGAGCTCCCTGGTGGTCTAATAAAACAATTACAATTCATGTTTTAGCTTAATATTTATACTATTTATTATAACCTCAGTTATCTGCTTTAGAGATTTACCTTTTATAATTTTTATTTTCTGGAAGCTCATTATTACCAAATTAACTGGATCTTAATAAATAAATAGATTTTTGGGGTATCTTAACACGTCCCAACGACGTGGTTCATAAGCTTCTACTACAAACTTCCAAATTCACCAAATCATTTTATACCTCTTCTCTTTGAATTATATCAATCCATCTAATTTTCAATAACCTTCTCTATCTCTAATACCATATTTTATAGATCTATTTGTTTCCTTTATATTTTTCTTTTTGCCATCTTTCAATACTATAAAAGTTCATTCAACTCGTAAATATTTCCAGGAATTTTTATCTAGTATTTACATCATTACACGATGTTAGAAAAATTTTTTCTTCATCAAAATCTTCCATCCTTATGTCAATCTGTTTTTGATCTTCCAATTATACTTCATTCATCTTTTTTAATTTTACTCTATAAATAAAAAACTTCTTCCGCTTCTGGTACTTCATGTTCCTTATCTTAATAATTAAATTCCTTATTACCTCCTTTATTTTAGTCTTATTTATCCTAAAACTGAATTTATTTTCTATCAATAAATCCATGTCATTTGGAATTTCTTGTAACGTATTTTTACTTCCTTGTACGAAGTAAAGGAATTATTGTGGTCGCGAGAAATTCAGTTTCCAGATTTCAACGGAAATATCCGTTTTGAACATCCCTGAATCCGTTTGACTAGTTTCGGCGTGACGTCTGTATGTATGTACGTAGTATATGTACCTCGAACAACTCAAAAACGATTAGCTGTAGGATGTTGAAATTTTGGATTTAGGACTGTTGTAACGTCTAGTTGAGCAACTCCCCTTTTTATTGCAATCGACTGAACCAAAAGTTCCAAAAAAGTCCAAAATCGAAAAATCTTTGAATTTTGGACTTTTTCTTAACTGCAGTAACAAGCCCTCAATGAGAGCGTTTCAACGATATATCGTAAGTGGTATTTATTTTCATTGGTTCCCATGTTATAACCAAATGAAATTTTAATATTAATGAAATATTTGGATCTTAGAAGAGAAAGACACCTCGGTTCGAATCTGACTTCGTCTCCTTTTTTTAATTTTTTTTTTAATTTAAATTTTTTTATTTTATTAATAACTATTAACCTCTGATAGTAAAAAAAGTTTGTAATAAATAATAATGCAATAATAATAAAAATATATATATATTAATAAAACATCAGAAATTATTAATGAAATAAGATTATATGTAGTTTTCATTTTAAAAAAAATGTGGTGCCCACATGAGATTTTTATTTCTATAGGAACAAAAACATATTAAATCTCAATATATTTTTCTCTGTCTTTATTTGGGTACTCCACTCTGAAATTTGATCTCAATTTCTATATTTCATCTTCTACGTGCATTTGAGAGATCATAGATGCAAGCTAAGTCCTTATCTTAATCCTCTCGGAATCAGAATCTGTATTTCTTCATCTTCTACTTTTATCACTCTAACATGATATTTTTTGAGCATATATCGCATTTATTTACTTCTTTTTTTTTATAAAAAAGAAGAAAAGTAATGAGAAAAAATATTTTCTTCGTAAATACAAATTTAGTTTGTCATTGCTTTTACGTATGCAGTTTGATAACCTAAAATATGTCAGCTTCAAGTCAGTCTGTAATTGTAAACAAAATTTACACAATAAGTTTACTTACTGAAATCATCTACATTAATGATAAGAGTATCGTCATCTGTAGTAATGGTTAAGTAGTTCTATGCAGCAAAGTGCTCATAACAGTTCAGATCTGAGATGGTAATAGTTTTTATAATAATGCCGATATGTATATTGAGGGTAGCAGACAATCGTAAATAAGTCCCTGCTTTTTTTATGATTTTGAAGGGGAAATATGTACGAAACTAAATAAATATGTTGTAATTGGTAAACAGTTTATTTGTTAAATTATTATCATCATTAATATAGCGTTCGACTTCTTTAACATTAAACATAAACATGGCCGGCTTCCGTGGCGCGAGTGGTAGCGTCTCGGCCTTTCATCCGAAGGTCTCGGGTTCAAATCCCGGTAAGGTATAGCATTTTCACACACGCTACAAATCTCATCCACTGAAGCAATACCTAACGGTGATACCGGAGGTTAAACAGGAAAAAAAGTCATGTAGATCTTACCAAGATTTTACTGAAATAAAACACCTCTCTGAAAGTGTATCATGTTTTTGTTTACAATTCCAATCAAAAAGAAAATAATTTAGAGATGAATCGACTGCCAGAACGCTATAAAAAAAGGGAATAATAGTAATAATGCACTAACAAGGATACAAACGCTTTAAAGGGTATAAAGAGACTCTTTATATAATAGTAATAATGCACTAACAAGGATACAAACGCTTTAAAGGGTATAAAGAGACTCTTTATATATTTCCATGTATTTAGAACCTGTTTTCAGATGTTACAAACATTGCTATTCTGGTTAGGAAGGTACGGAGTTAGAAACGCTGAGTTAGTTTACTCAAGAGTACGCTATACCTCTCGCCTAAAGATTCATAGTGGCTTGTTCTATTGAATAATAATATATATTTTTTTTTTGGTGGGCAGGGAGGAAGGAAGGTGGATGCATTTACGCACGGAGTGTAGGACTCCCACTGGTGGTCTTATCCAACTACCATCAGCAAACTAACTAAAACCATCCCCCTTTCTACCAGGACTAGATTCGGAACCGTTTTACACATTAATTTAGGCGGAGTCCTCCTATCCTATCCTGAGAAGGCTGCTACCTAGTTTTCACCTGGCTCAGGACTATCCAGGTCGCCCTTCTTAGTCCTGAGAATGCTCCCGACGAATCAGGCCATACTCTCCCAACTGCTCAGATCACGGAGCTTCATCGCAACCACATTCTGGGGGCTCAGTGCTTCGATATCCGCCTCTAGTGTCCCTTGATCTGCCGCCCACGGAGCACATTTGAAAAAAGTGTGCTTGGCGTCGTTCCGTACACCGGGGCAGTTGGGGCACGGCGCTTTTCCTATAGCATGGCCGCGACCAGTTAAAAATGGGTCACATAGTACTCCATCCACGCCGCCGCTCTGTCCACTGTCTGACCTGGTAGCGGTCCATCGTACTCTGGTCTCGCGGTCCCAGCTTTCTTGCCAGGTGAGGAATGTGAGAGTCCGTTCCTCCTTGGCGATAGTCTTCCGGTCTTCACCTGCCTGTCGCCTCCTGTAGGTCGCCTGGCGCTCTCTTGTAAAAATTAAAAAATTCCCAGTTAGGGAACTGAGAAGAAAGAGATTAAAGTATTGGTAAAGGAAAATTTCTAATGACAACAATGAAGCTTCCGAAAGCACGGATGCCTTTAGAGGGCGAGCACTTCAACCGCCCCACACGCTTTATCGGGAAGTGAATAGACTTTGATGCTGTACCGGCACCATCGGAGCCGTTTTCATTTGATACCGGAAGCAAGAAATTCTCCGTTATTTACTGCAGAGGATCAGAAGATTCCATCTCCGAGGTCTCAGAAACCTTGGAATTTAGGGCCTTCAGGATGAAAAAAGCAGAAAAAAGAGATGCTGTAAGGGTATACCTAAGCGATAGAAAATAAGAATGTAAATAATTTTACGAGCTTTTGACGAATTTAATGAAAGGATGAGTTTATTAATATCTGCATAACTTAACAGCTGTTCTGATAGATTTGACAATATTTCTCTAGAAATTGATAGTGGCAAGAGGCCCTTTATAATCTTGTCATTTTGTGTTCCCTATGGAGATTTTAATGTTTTTGATAAGTTTATTTCTAGATGTTCTGTTTGAGAGTACTAGTATTCAAACTAGTTGCTAGTGTTTTTATCAGGGAAGGAAAGAAATTTTTATGCCTTTAACCCTCAAAAAAAAAAAAAAAATTGATTAGTTATGTTCAAAAGTTTACGCAGTCCGTAGCTTTAATATGTTACTTACTAAAACGTACATCAGAATTAAATTATGCACAATCTTTATCTAAATTATTAACATTGTTTCTGATCATAATGCTGAACTATATGGCAATGGAGTGTCTCTGTCTTTCGATTAAAAGATCCGGATTTGAGTTCTGCTCGAATACAGCGTTTATCACACGCTAAAAAATCTGTTAACATCCACCATAGGGACTGTTATTTGGTGTTACTCTGTTGTTGCTGTTGTATGAAAAAATAAATAAATGGATAAATAAAATACACCTACATTTCCATCAGATAAAACTGTTCATTAGATATTGTATTAATGAATAAAAGTAGAAGTTAAATAATAAGGTTAAATAAAGATGAATATGAAGCACAGACTTTGTAAATATTCATTTATCATTGACTTCGTGACCTAATTTAGATGTATTGTTCAGAAGCATTAAACACTCCTTATGATATATTTAAAGAAAAATTAGTTGCACCTTCATTTTATAATTTTAGATAATGTACTCCAGGTGCTAAATATTGTTTACTGCAAAGACAAAAAGAAGATAAACATGAAATTTAGTAGATGTTTTAAATGTTTAACTTTATATTGCTTTCATTTAAATATATTCATCTTAGCTTTACAAGGATTCTCTTACTAGGATTTAGGTAGTTTTCTACCTTGTGGTTGATCCTACAGTAGTCCAAATATAATAATTTTTGTCATTTTTACTTTTTTTTTTTTTAATAATACTTTCTAACATTAAAAGCATATAACATTTTAAATGATATTTATTTTATAAAACATTGGAAAATATAATTTTTCATCTTAAGTTTTCCATTAACTCATACTGGATTTACACTATATCCTGTGCTTTAAATTTATCCTTTTAAGTTCGAATGTTTATATTGTATATTATTTTTCAAGGAAACTATAAGCACAGTAAAGTAACAATTATTTAAGTTTCAATTTTGTGAAATTCTGAGTTAACTGAAGCTTACAAAACATAGTATCTTTTTTATGAGAGTTGAAAACTGTAAAATTATTATCTAGGCAACTGTCTGATATCTTGAGCAGAAATAGAATAGCACCCCAAATGATCTTTTTATTATAAAAGGACCTACTGCTGTGACAGCAGATAAGCAGAATATTGCAACTAAATTGAAAATTATTGCTGCTTTCCTCTCCGCCACAGAAAAAAAAGACATACAATATTAATAAAAATCAATCTTTTTTATTTATTTATTTTTATGTGATAAGATGTATATTGAGAATATTTTTAAAATAATCTTATAAATGTAATTTTATGCCACGAAAAATATGTTATACAATTAAAAAAAAAAAATCAGTAAATAAACTAATGTACTTGTTCGGACTTAGGTTTCCTTTAATTTTTAAATACTCTTTAGGTATTTATATTTTGTTACTTTCGTTTAAATGTTAGACCTTTAATGTATTTAATAGGATTTTTAAATTTAAACATTTCGGCTTCGGTCGGATTCATTTGGATATTTACAATACACTTGGCTCCTTCGTATACACTCGGTTCCTGACGAAACAGCGGCTCCAGTAACATTATTTAAGCAAGTCCATCGTCATTTTCTTGTGGTCATTCATTATTCATCTTCAGTCGTCAGTTTCAGTCAGTCGCCTACAAATGGCAATTGCATTCAACAACAGTTCCATCCAGTTCATAATTCAATTATAATAAACATTTAATAATATATAAATAACTCATTTAATATTTGAAGTACATTACACATTCAATTTATACATTCAAAAGTATTTTAAACTAAAGAATTGATAATATCAACTTAGGATTTTAATTATTCAAGAATCAGCTCCGAACTTCATCTGTTCGTACAGTACTGTTAAGCTTTTAGGTTATCTAATTAGCTTAGGTATGAGTTAAATATATACATTTAAATTATTATTTCTTAAATTATTTAATATCAAATGATCTTCTACATTACATATTTCTACATTCCACATGTTATGGGATTTAGGAATGAATCATCATCTCTCTCTGAAAGATTTGGCAAATGTTAAATCTTAAAGGATTCAACTGCTATGATGATAGCAATAATCTAACGATAAACTGCATACCGGTTACAATAAATTTTGTTTTACACATATTTCCTCTTTCACTTTCACATAATTCTGTAGAGAGGTGAAGGTTTCCTTAAGGAGACCTGTACCTAATTGCAGTTTGTTTTTTTATGTATGGATGATCATTTATTAAAGCATTTCGATTTAAGCAAAATTCTTTATTAGTAATATATTACTTTTATCCTAGTAAAGATATTCCAACCTCCTGAGGGAATGTAGGCTAAATTAATTAACATTCTCTCGAGGGAGTCAGAGGTATTCTATTGAAAAGGATTGTTTGCTTTGTTTCTATGAATAGATTGCCTTTCTTTGCCCAATTAATCCCATTTCTATTATACTTAATCTTTCCTCCACATAGTTTTCTAAGGAGTTTTTTAGTTGCCCGCTAAATCATTGATAAGGGTGTGTAGAAGCTATTAGAATTATTGCATCCTTGGTATTAATTTTGTTTTATAGTTTGATGGGATGGCAATATCTTTGTCCTATCTGAAGAATGTGATCTATATACGAGAACGTATATGGCTGTACAAAAAATTCAACCCGGATTGGTGCTTATCAAATAAACTTAGGTATCTTAATACAATGGAAATGCTCTTTCTTTTTCTTTTTCTTTTTATCCCTTCCTGCTGTTTGGATTGGATCAATCCTAAGCCAACACGCTGCTGTGAATGCCAATGGTTGTCTGATTTCACTAACAAGACGCTTCCATGCATGACGATCCACGGACGTTGTCTTGGCTTAATTAAGGTTTAGCCTGCGGTTTTTTTTTATATCATCATCGATCTGCTTGATCCACGTTTTCTTTGGAACTGTTCGTTGGACATGGCCAAACCATCGCAGAATTCGTTTTTTAATTTGTTCCTCGATTGTTAGATGTTTACAGCGATGGTGGATATCCTCATTTCGGATATGATCGCAAACTGAAACTCTGATGATCTGGCGCAGATTCGCATTTGGAAAGCTTCAAGTTTGCTCAGGTCTGTCTTAAGTAGTCTCCACTTTCTGCTTCATTCAATAAAATTGGCAAGATCAGGGTTTGGAAAAGATGAACTCGGGTCTTCAGCGAGATGTTGTTTTGTTTCCACGTGCACCACTTCAGGGAAGCAAATGCTGCGGTTGCTTGACCATTCGACTGTGGATTTTCGCCGTAGTTGCTACTTTCTTCTCCTTGACCAGTGATCCCAAATATTTGAATTCTTTCACTTGTTCAATTTGCATACCATCCAGTTTGCTCTTTCACTAGTCTTAAATTATTTTTTTCTGCGTAATATATGAGATTTAAAAAGTTATTAAAATTTTTTTAAGATACGGTAATTTTTTTGTTTTAATGTTCAAATTATTTGGATAATGTTCAAATTTTTGCAAAGAGGAACTGAATTATTAGTAATGATAAAATTACATTTGTTAGATTATCATGACTTATAATGCAGATATAACATTGGTTTAATGCTATTTAATATTTAGTTTAATGTTTTATGTTTAATGTTATGCTATTTAATGTTTACGTTATTGAAAGTAGTATGAATGTATTTTATTTTGTTTTAATATTTTTTAGATGTATTCCTTTATATAACCTAAATCTTGATAGATATCTTAATTTTCATGTTATTTTTACTTCCTTGTACGAAGTAGAGGAAGTATTGTGATTGCGAAAAATTTCGGTTTTTAGAGTTCAACAAAATATTCATTTTGACCATCCTTGAATCCATTTTGACTAGTTTCGGCGTGACGTCAGTACGTACGTATCTATCTCGCATAACTCAAAAACGATTAGCCGTAGGATGTTGAAATTTTGGATTTAGGACTGTTGTAACATCTAGTTGTGCACCTCCCGTTTTGATTGCAATCAACTGAACCAAAGTGACCAAAAATCCAAAAAATTTGGATTTTGGACTTTTTCTTAACTGCAGCAATAAGCCCTCATTGAGAGCTTTTCAACGATATATCATAAGTGGTACTTATTTTCATTGGTTCCAGAGTTTAGCCAAATTAAAGTTTAATTAATGAAATATTTGGATCTTAGAAGGAATATCGGTTCGATTCAGACTTCGTCTCCTTTCTTTTTTTTAATTTAAATATATTGATTTATTAATAATTATTAACCTCTGATTGTAAAAAAAAATTACGATAAACAATAATTCAATAATAATTAAAAAAAAAAAAAACACAAAAGAAGAGAAAATATCAGAAGTTATCAATGAAATAAAATTTGATGTACTTTTCATTAAAAAAAAAAATGAGTATATGTAATTTAACAGGCGTACAAGGAAGTCATGTGGTGTCCACATCAGATTTTTATTCAAGTTAGACAAATAAGATATAAAAAAAGAACATAGGTAGAGATAATTTAGTATAAATAAACTGAAATACATACAGCAGTATAATAGTAATAGTATTATAGATATAGTCTCCAAGAGCATACCACTTCTCTAGAGTTTTGTCAAGTACTTCAGGTTCCTTCTTGCTAATAAAAATACTCCCTCTTATCCTTAATTCTCTTGATCAATTTTACTTTGAGTGTGAACATTTGAGTGTCCCTCTTGTATATCCCTTAAATGACAGTAGGGGGTTCTTCTCAACCTCAATTCAACTCGAAACTCAAGCAAGTTACCGCTATTCACCCTACACTACTATTGCTGACATTAAGTATCTGTAGACATGTCAACGTAAACCGAACGGTAAAAAGATTATTATTTATTCATTTTAACGATGCTGTTCTTACACTCATGGGAGCCGTATATACGTAGAGACGTATTCCTCTTTTCTGTGACGTAAACAAGTCATTTTTATTATATCAAATTGGAGCCTGATTATTGAATTAATTATTATTTTTGTACGTTCCCCCCCCCGCGCCAGTTATTGTATGTAACTTTCTAGCTACTAAAAATTCTGAATTAATTACTTGTACAGAGTCGATTGAATATACTTGTAATTTTGTAAATGATAAACCTCATGCAATTTAACGCTTAGTAATAGTAAAATAAACAAATAAAATAACCGTAAATCATGAATGAATCGTTATTTAAAAATCTTATTTAGCGGCAAAATCATATTTTTTAAAGTACAAGGGTGAGATGAAAAAAATTGCGTATTTTGTTTTAAGAATAAAAACTCGTAACATTGAAAAAAAAAAATACGGTCAATTCTTTATTTTTTTAAATTGTAGGAAAACCCTTTATATAGGTTATATTTATGAATTATTATTTTACGTAACAAAATATAAATAAGATTTTGATTCTTCTCATAAGGAAACGAATATAATTTGAAAATATACTTAAAATATACCTTTTCGTTTTTTAGAAGAAAACATGAATCAAATTCATTCTCATTACGTGACTATTGTGGACAACGTTAGCGACTCAAGTATAAATCGGTAACTAAATTAACCTTTGGTATTATGATCAGGAGAGCTGCACCTTGATTTTAAATAAATTTGTTACATAATTTTAAGAATTTAATTAAAATAAATCTTATGATTTTTTAAAATAATAAAACAACAGTCCAGTAAAAATAATATTATAAATATAATATATAATAAAAAAAAAACAAATGAAAGAGTAATTTAAATGTGTTACGATTGGCGACAAATTATCGTGAATCAATTATATGGTTAAATTACTAAAAACTATTATTAAGATTATCTCTCATACTTAAAAAAAAAAGTAAAATTATAGTTTATTGCAAAACAATTTTAATTTATTTGAGATTATTACTAAATTTTACTAAATGAGATTAATTTCAGTTACAGAATTAATATAGTATTAAAAAAAAAAAATTATTAAATGAGTTCTAATTTTTTTTCTGTGTTATCAACTGCTTTGGTCATTAGCCCGGTGGAAATTGGTAACGCATGAAAAGATGCCATGCCTGACCGGGAGTCGAACCCGGGACCTCCGCACGAAATGCTGACGCGCTACCTACTCAGCAAGGAGAATAGCAATAATTTTTTAAAGAAACAAAATGAGATTGAACAAACAAACTTCCTGGATAACGACGAGGACGTTAGGCGGCTAAAGCGATTGCTTGTATTAGATCTATAATTTCTTCGAGATTCGAGATGAATCAGCTACCCTAGAGTGTAGTAAATCGTCAAAAGTTTTCATTTCGTTTCGCCACTTTCTTTTGTTGATTCTTTGATTGTTTGATTGTTTCCTTGTTTTATTACTTATTCTTCTTTGTGTGATTGATAAGACTATTTTTTTTGTGTTTTTTTGCTTTTTATGTTGTGAACTTGTTCCATGTTCTTTGGACTCTTTTTTGTATGTAATTTTTATGTTTATTTTATTTTATGTATATAATATGATATATACAATTCTTTGAGGGATTTCAATGGAAAACCCCCTCTCTGCATGTCTTTTTTTTGTACTCAATATGGTTCCGGTAAATTGAACCGTTTGTAAATTAATTAGTGAATTACTCTGTAATCACCCATAAATCAATCATACTAATGTTAAAATATACAGTTTAAACATTTTTACAATTTCAAATAAAAAAATTAAATGTTAAATGTTTATCATGAAAAATATTGAAGACTTTCATAAAAAATATCAATTAAAATAGAATCTTATTTTCCTTTATTTCATACGAAGAACGTTTTGAAAAATCGTTGTCCAATAAAATATTTTAATATAAGGAAAAATATTCTTATTTTAAAACCTTGAAAAAAGAAAAAAAAAACGAAAAGAAGTTTGGCTTTAACTTTAACTTAAGAGCTTCCGGTTTTGTTGCTATGTAAATGGAATTTTTTTTAATGTATCACAAATCGAAATTAAAATTGTTTATTTATTTTTAATGAACATTAATTGACCAAATTTTCTGACGTGTAGTAGTGCTAACATGTTAATTAAATTAGTTGTAGGGTTTATAAAATAAATAAAAAACTATTTTGTTTTTTAAAAATTATTTTGAAGTTATTATTATTTTATTTTTAGTTTATTATTTTATAGTTTTGTGTGAACAACAAATGAGATAATAGTAGTACGTGTACATTATTGTTTATGTATTAAACGCGGAGCAGAATATTGTGTAACAGTATCGATTTTCGAGTAGGTTTATAAAAAACCTGCTCACACTTACTAATCCTGGTAATTTATTCTACTAATTAACGATTATGTCTTTGCCCACTTCTTTTAAAAGAAAAACAACTACTGTCATTAGATGCACAAGTAATAAATCTCTTTCTCTCTCTCTCTCTCTCTCTCTCTCTCTCTCTCTCTCTCTTTCTATATATATATATATATATATATATACATCTAATTAATTAGATTAAATACATGTAATTCAATTTCTGAAACACCACCGATTTATTGAAATTCCAATGACATTTTTTAAAAAAGTTGTTAGAATACAGGAGTACATAAAAGTTTTTTTCTTTAATGAAATATATATATAAGATATAAGTATTAAAAATTAATATATGTAACTTATACCATATTTCGTTTGTATATCTGAAATTTAATAAATTACGCTTTAAAAAAAGGGTTTCCAACCCATGTTCGCGGGCCCGTCAACCAGTTTCTGTGTAACCGCTGAATTACACTTAGGCGGCCCAATTGAGTAGTTATGGGTAGAGATAAGCAGTATCAAATTCTTCAAAGAATCGAATACGAATGCGGTACTCGTAGAGTGTTTCGATAATATATTTTCATATTTTCGATACGAATCACGATATGGATCGAAAAGAAATTGATTTCAAAATATTAGTTGGATTATCTGATAGCTATACGAGTTCTGTGCATTGGAATGCAGCTGTCTGAAGGTCTCTCCTTTTCCTTCATACTTAAAAAAACTTCACTTTGATGTAAATGCCTAGTAGTGTTTAATAGTGAGGATGAACTAAAGAGATATAAAGGAAATTGATACATGGAGTTAGCGATAACGCTGAACATTAAGCCGTTATCACTGCGTTTTATAATTTTTAAGATTGATTGAAAAAATAAAAAACATCTTAACAAAAGTAAAAATTTCGATGAATTAACCGACTGTTTGCCGATGGATACTCAGAGACGTCATAGAAAAATTAAATTCTTTATATTTGGAGTTTCAAGGAAAAGATAAACATGTCGCAAAAATAATAGTCCATGTAAACCCATTTAAGGTAAAACCGGTTTTATGGAAATAAAACTGTAGATGTGATCTCTCGTTCATTTCTGAAATATGAAGAAAATGGTAGTCGACATAATTTAACTTGTTATCATTTGTTAAGCACCTTCAAGTAAGCAATCTGAAAAGATATTTTAGCAGTTTACTATTATTGATCTCTTTTTTAACAATCATTTTACTTATCAAGTAAATATAATAAAAATGGCTGCATGCGTTGCAGAGCTTGTTCAAGTAAGGAGTGAAGAACTGAAACTAGAAATTTTGGATCTTCAGAATGACATAATGCTAAAGTCCAATATATCAGATGAGAACTTATAGAATTTAGTGGAAGAAAAACGTTTCGACTTTTTAAATGAGCAGCGTACAAGATAAAATCATTTTCTGATTCCACATACCTTTGCAAAATATTGTTTTCAGTCTTCTTCTTCTTTGGTTAACAACCCTTAGGCTGGTTGGTAGCAGCTCTCCACTCTTTTTCTTATCAGCCTTTCTCTTTAGTTCCCAGTAAGAATCACAGTTCATATTATCCATTATGTGTTTTATGAACTTCAACTGAGGCCTTCCCCTACAATTTCTCCCCTACATCTGACCTTCTATCACCCTGTTAACCAGACCCTGATGCCTAAGAATATGTCCTATTAGTTGAGCTCTTCTCCTTTTTAATTGTTTCAGAAAGCTTCTCTCTTCATTAAATCTCTTAAATACTTCCTTGTGTGACACTTTCTCCATCCAGCTTATTTTCATCATCCTTCTGTAACACCATACTTCAAAAGCTAAAAGTCTCTTCTTTTCCTCTCCTTCAATTGTACATGACTTGCTCTCAAATAATGCAATACTCCACATAAATGTTCTCAATTGAAGATAAATATTATTTGCTATAAAAACGTTTTCTTTATTTAAGGCGTTCTTTGTTTGGTGTATTCTACTCATTATTTCTTTGTTACTTCTTCCATCACCTGTTATTTGACTTCCTAAATATTTAAACTCTTCTACTTCCTGAATAGTCTCACCTCTCAGTTTTATTGATGCTCTATTCATCCTGTTCTTAGTGCACACCAGTATTTTGGTTTTATGACTTTTAATATACGTGTGAAATTCTTCGTTCAGTACCTAATCATAACAGTTAAAATTCGTTTCACGTCCTCTTCACTTTTTGCAATTGCAGCTGTATCATCTGCAAATCTTAACTTGTCAACTGTCTCTCCCTGGATTTTTACACCTATATTCGCTCTAACTGTATTGATGACCTCTTGTATATATAAGTTGAACAAATATGGAGACATATGTTCGGCCCTGTTGCTTTCTTTCTTAATGTTTGCTTCTTCTTTTTTATTTCCACAAAAAATTATTCCCATTTCATTCTGATAAATACTGTGAATAATTCTTTGTTCCCTGTACCTATATCTATTCGATTCAACAGATTGAACAAGATGTTCAATTTACATTATTGAATGCTTTTATCAGTTCTACAAATGATATGAAAGTACTTTTATCTTTCTTCAGTTGTTTCTCTATTACTTGACTTAGTGCTAAAATTGCTTCTCTTGTAGCTATTCCCTTTTTTAAATCCAAATTGGTCTTCTGTTAGTAGCCCTTCTATTTTATTTTCTGTTCTCTTTTAGATAATTTTAGTTATTATCTTTGATGCATGACATACTAGGCTCATTGTTCTATATTGCTCACATGATTGGACATTTGTTTTCTTTGGTAATGGTACTATAATGCATTTTGTAATAGCTCGGGGTAATTCTCCAGTTTCATACATGTTACAGTCCAATTAATATAATTCTTTTTTTATTCTGTCACCAGTCCTCTTCAAGGGTTCTGCTAATATGATGTCCATTCCTGGTGCCTTTCCATCCCTCAATTCATTTAATGCCTTCATCAACTCTATCTCCATTATTAATTCCCCATTTCCTCTGGTAGTACTTCTGATTTCTCTTCTATTGTTAAAATCTGGCTGTTACCTTTATACAACCATTCCAAATACTCTTTCCATCGTTCTGCAATTTTTTCTTCATATATTATTTTTCCCTCTTTATCCATTATACTCATAGTTTTTACCTTCCTTACACTGAAGAACTTTTTAATGTCACCATATGCTATATCAATCTGTCCTGCTTTCATACAGTTGTTTATATATTCTTTTTAGGAATTTTTCTTTATCCTATCTCTCTTTCCTATTTATCTTATTTCTTAATTCGTTTCACCTTTCTCTTCCTTCCTCATCTACTGTATTTTTGTACTTTCTTCTTTCATTGATCAACTCAACAACTTCTTTACTTATATATTCCTTCCTCTTTTCATGTGTTTTTTTCCCCCAGTTACTTTTTCTGTAGTATTCAGAATAGAATTTTTTATTCCATTGCATTTCTGTTTAACAGTCTGTTGTTCTCTTGTTTCTGTGACTTTAGTGACTTTCTCCATTTCTGCCATGTACATATAACTGCTTCATCTTTGACTTTCTTAATATCCCAATGATTCCTTTGTAATCTTGCACTTTAACTTTCAAATTTTAACACACCAACAATTTTAACACCACATAACAACTAAATTATGGTTACTATTTGCATCTGCTCCAGGATAACTTCTGCTGTCCTTTACATTATTCGTGCAAAATTTTATAAATCTATCTGCTCTCTCATTCCTTCTACCAAATTCATAATTCCCCACAACCCTCTCACCATATCCTTCCCCAACATTAAAATTCCAATCTCGCCGTATGATTAAATTCTCTTACGCTCTGATATTCTCTACTAAATTAACTCTTCATACACTTTCTCTACTTCTTCATCTTCTTCTTTGTGTTTGGCATGGATAGCTGCACTGTCACAGTGTCCATTGGTTTAGTGGCAATTCTGACTAGAATAATTCACTCATTGTATTGCACTTACCTCTTTACATTATTTCCTAATTTTTTGTTTAGAGTTACGCTTACTCCTCCATATCCTGGTCTGTTTTCAGCAGTTCCCGTGTGTATTATCCTATACTTTCCACTCCAAAAATCTCTTCGATTAGGCCGTCTCATCTTTGCAACTCTCGAAATATCCATTCTTAATCTCTTCATTTCCAACTTAACATTCTCCAATTTCCCTGCCTGTTGCATCGTTTTCACATTCCAAATTCCTGTTTGTTTCTGATGTTTGTACTTTATCGAAGCAAAAGCCTCTCTAGTTGTTCCCCTCTGGAGATCCGATTGGGGGACTATTTTACCTCCAGACCATTTAGCTAAAGATGCTTCTGTCATGAGCTGCCGAAACTAGGGATATTCAATGGGATCTTTAATGGGGTGGTTTTCCGTTCCCTTTCCCATCCTATGATGACCACCTAGGTGGTTATTCTGCCTTTGGAGGTAGTTTCCTACTCAAGGACAAGAGGGTGCCGTGTACCTCTATCCACTCATCTACTCTCCAAAGGGACCTTGGCACTTGGTAGAGGGAACTCCTTATACCAGGAGTTACTTGGTCGTCCGAGCCTTGTTGGAGCCTTGTCAGAGTGTACGTGCAATATACCTTAGTTTCAACTTGAGAAGATGAGGTTGACTATTACATGGGAAAGGCTATTTGAGACAAATTCCCATGTCATACATACCTGTTTTCAGTCATGAATATCATAAAATCAAAGTATAGATCTTGACCCATTGATGAATGAGTATCTTGATTGTTTACGAATAAGAATATCACATATTGTCCTAATTATGAGGCACTGGCCAACGAAATTCAATGGTAAAGATCACACTGACTTTGAGATTGATATTTTTTTTATATTATGTAAACTCTTCATATATCTAATTAAGACTAGAACCTAAACAATGATTTTCATGAATTTAATACTTAAAATTCAGATAGAAATAAGAGGTTTTTTTGGTATATGTATTAATAACTGTATCCAACATAAATTTGCAATGGAAAAATATATGTGTTTGCCATCCTACCAGTATTTTAGAATTAGAACCAGTATTTTAGGGTACAGAAAGTTTGGGAACCTCTGCTCTTGATTGTGTACAGTATATACTCGTAAAAGACCAGTTCTTTTTACAGTAATGTTGTTTTATTTTAAAGTATGCTATTTTGATTAAATTTACTATTGCTTATAACCATTGTAATTTATTCATTTCAATGTTTTCATTGTACTATAAAAGAAAAAATAAATTACGGAAAAATGTAGATAGAAAAGAAAAAGGATGGTATACCAGGAAAATTTTCTTGAACTTAAAAAAATTAATACATTATCTTTCAAAAAAAATTAAAATCCCTTGTTAAGATGAATAAATAAAATTATAAACGGTTAAAACTGTTCAAAAAATAATTTTTTAGATCGTTAAAGATTTTTGCAATTTACAATTTAAATACGGAATTCCATGTGTGTGTAGCCTTGTTTACTTCCGTACTAAAACTACGTTTTAATTTTATTCTACTCAGTTCATAACCTTTAATGATTCGGCATATCTTGAAATATATTATTTCAAATGACGTCATTATACGTAGAGGTATTTAATAGTAATAACAATGTTTTACCAATTATACATTTTTTTCAGATCTATAAATAATTATAGATCATGTCAGTAATGATTAATTATACTACTTTAGACATGTAAAGAATTGCTCATTGTTTCCCCGAACGGATTAAAGGAAATTATATTAAAACTATATTTGTAATCATACTAACATCATAAGTGTATATATTTAATTATTAAAAGGAAGTATATAGATGAGGTTAAAGTGAAAATTAATGCATAAAAATATTGAATGTATGAAGTAGTATTAATAAATGAAGATAAAAAATAAATAAAATAATTATATAAAAAGAAAAGACTAGTAGAAGGTCTAAACGGAAATTTTTTTCCCCAATATTTTTTATATTCCTTAAAAGGAAGATGTAGAATTTATGCTTTTTACTTAACATTACTATAAAACTCAACGTAAGTTGGTACTGAGGTTTTCATTATTACAATTTTTTAAAAAATAAGTTGGTCGGAAATCTTTTAAATGGAATAGTCATTTATTAAAATGACAAATAAAAGATTACATTTTTTATTATTAATAGAGAAAAGAAAAATATTAAACGTCTATTTTTGGAAAAAAAATTATAGCGTAGAAATAAAATATAGGATTTTTCTTTCTCAGATGTTCTCAACTTTCTAACATTGAATTTTTGAAAAGTAAGAAATATCATACATAAAAAAACAACCATTCTGCAATAGATTGTTGCTAATTTTAACTAAAAAATAAATTTCAGATGTACCAATTCTGTTTATAAAAAAACTAAATTAAACTATGTATTTAAAGTTTCTTTCTATCTCTAAGATCGACCACCTAACCTGTTTTTTTTTTTTAAAGTTCCTCGTTAACAATAATTACCTATGATAAAATAAAATAATTATAAAGAATAACAGAAAAAAGAAGAAATAAAAAAAAATCCTTCGGAATTAGAAGAAATTTGCTAGAGATATTCAGGTATACTTTCAGAGTTTCAGTCTGGAAGGATACTTGTATCCAAACTATTTATGTACCCCCATTTCAGCAGCTTGCCGCCATGCGGATTGGACTTCTCCAAGGTGCTGGTAAGGCTGAGATGCAAGATCGCATGTTCCAAGCTTGGCAGGCTCGTTGGGATCGTTCCTTCACGAATGAGTCCACCTTCACAGGTGGACTCACCACCTGATTCTGCAGGTGAAGCTGTGGGTCAGCCGTAGGTTAGGCAAGATCTCCGATTGGTTGACCCAGTTCCTGTCTGGTCACTTCGTGTTCAGAGTATATTTGAATGCACGACAGCGGGTTGATGACCCCATTTGTTTATTCTGCGGGGAGCTCGATACTCCGGAGCATGTCGTGTTTGCCTGTCGGACCTGTGACAGGGAGCGCTTGCAATGCGAGTTAATTACTGGACCAATTACGGCGGAGTGTATCGTGGACCGTATGTTGGCGAATGAGATACAATTCCGTGCTATATCTGATTTTTATCACACGGGTCCTTCGACAGAAGGATAGGGCTGCTAGGACAACGAGGGGATGAGGGATAGCTCCCTGCTGAGCTGCTATTCGATTGTGCATGCACAGATGGGTAGCGGTGATGAGGCACGGGGACTCTCTCGTCCTTTTATAGAAAAGACCGTAGTCCCGGCGAGAATGCTCTTTTGGGTGTTCTGCCTCAAACGAGAACACCCAAAAGAGCATTCTGTTTTACACTTGAAAGTGCGACTGTTTTACACTTGAAAAAGCTTAAAATTTTGGATAAGGCGTCATGTAGGCTATTTAATTTTAACCAATTTTTACGTAGTTTATCAGCTATTATGTCATTTTAATTTTTTTCTGTTTGTGAATTTTTTACATTGTACTTTATATGGTTGTAACTTAAGGTTAATATTGAAACTTTATTTATGACTATATACACGTAATCTAATTAGAAGCAATATTCCTGAAGAAAAAACTGGTAGTTGTAGATCTTCAAGGCATTTTATAAAGTCGTGTGAATTACTATTGTTTATAACCATTGTAATTTATTCACTCAATGACTTGAAAAGTAATGAATTTATTTTATTATTTTAATCAATATAAAAATCACTTGGCTGAAATTAGAATATTGCCAATATTTGTATAGATTATGTAGAAAAAAAGATGATAAAAGATCTCAAAGTTAAATAAGTAGGAAATACTGAAAATTATTAATTTATTGGTAGGAAAGAAATTTTATTTGATAATGAAAGGAATAAACCAAACGTAATGAAGAATAACAGTAAAAATAATAAAAATATTTCATCTATAAATATTAAGTTAGATGAAAATTATACAAAAATAGAAATGGTTCAATTATTTCATTCAGTAAGAATACAAAGGATAAACTATACAGTAAAGAAATTAAAACCGAAGAAAGAGAGCCTTTTTATAGAAAATACTTTAGATTTAGAAATAAGAATTTAAAAAAATCTTTACATATTTGTATGAAATGTAGCGTTGAATAACAGTGATGTATGTAGCATAGCGAAGTAAAAAAGGACGAAGAATATAGAATATAATATAAAGGACGAAGAATATATGACTAGGAATTGTGTTATGTAAAAATGTAGAAAATAAACATTGAAATGTTTGAAGTGAAGAAAGGTATGAAGACAAACGATGAGGAATAGAGAAGTCCGTCTAACTAGATCAATGACTGAATTCTATATCAAAATAAAAAAAAAACAACAACAAAATAATGAGCTATATATATATATATATATACACACATACACGAGTGTCTTACCAGTCGTTAATAAACGGAAAAAATTTCAGGACATCTTTTACAAAGTGAAAATAAAGAAAAACGTTCGTATTAACTTGAGTCTGAAATATTTATTTTTCCAGTTATATGTTGCGAAAACTTTCGTCCTGATTTCTGCATAAGGGCAAAATGAAACTGTATTGAAATTCTTGGAACTTGAAATATGGGGTAAATTTAATGACTTCATATGCTTTTGAGCTGAAAGTATAGAGAATTTAATTTTGATAAAAAAATGATATATATAAAGACTATTTTAAGAAAAGAAATGAAGGAAGAGGAAAAAAATTGAAATACATGATAAATATTCACTAATAAGAGGAACGAGGAAAACGTAAATTATTTATTTAGTATAACTCAAACAAGAATTATATTTAATGAAATGTAATTTCATTACTGTAACTCAATTTTATTACTCAATTTGGCGATAATTATTTCATTTGGTTTAACAAAAAAGATGTAAGAGGGTTACAGGAATATAAGAATTATATGTTTAAGTAATAATTTTTTGTATCATTATATGCAACCATCCTGTTATTAGCTCACTGACCCTGAAGATAACATTTCCTTATTAGTTAAATAAGAATATCATTATTTTTTTTTCTCATAGACTGAACAGAAACATGGACTTGCAATAAAACTGTCCCTATCATTCTACGTTATTTTAATGTTTGTCATAGATATCACATCGATATGATTTCATTTATTTTTATTGTATTAGCGTAAAATTCAAAATTACTCGAAAAAGAAAAAAATAATTTGAGCCCTATCGTACTTAAGAATGTACTACAGGTAATTCACTCATAAGTTTGTATAGGATGTGAATTTTTACTTGTTGTTTATTAATCAATCCAGTGACATTTACACGTGCCGTAATTTGGCATTGATATCGCTAACAAGGTCAAATTTTGCAGTTAAACTTTAATAATATGGGTAAGATTCTAGAATACAACACAAAGGTTTACGGATAATTGAAGGTGACCTTCGGAGGTTACATCGAACTAATGTATCGCTAATTTTCAAGTAGTCGTAAAAGAAGCGGTGGGGGAGCATCGATTGAAGGACAGTCGCGCGTGGTTATTGTACTAGCTTAGAATGGCACAATAAGTTGAAATTACAGCTGGCAAGAAAAAAGACAGCGAGTAAAAAAATGAACGAGTTAATATAAGCGTAAGACAGAGAGAGGCCGATAGTTAAATAGGGTGTTTAAGATAGACCTAGTGTATGTAGTCTTGCAAACAGACAGACGGTGGCTGTGGCTTGCGATCGTGTGGACAAAGACAAACCGACCAAACAAAGGAGTTCAGTTGTCGGTTCCAAGATAGTGGTTTCCGGACCATGATAGCATGAATAATTTGACTCACAGTTTACCGCCAAAAGTTATTCTCTCTCGCTCGCTCTTAATGTTTTGTTAGTAGTTTACGGTGATGCAATATTTGTGACGTAATGGGACGCGCGCGGGAACGATCGATGTAGGCGTTTGTTGTCAAGGGCAACTGGCTCAGTTCCCGCCAAAACTGGTAGTTTCCCGCCAGACAAAGCAATATATGGTAGGGATGCCGGACGGACTGTACAGTAGAATTCTTAGCCCCTCTTTCTTGCCTACCTATTAACTGCAAGCTTTTAAATTGTAAGGTTGCGTAGGAAAGTATTTTTACCCCCGTTCTTTTGCAAAACTGCATTTAATAATATAAATTTGTTACGTAGAACAAAGATAACGCCTTTTTCTTTTATATCCTTTTGTTATGTTTTTTTACACTACTCTTACAATAAAAGTGTTGCAGTAACACTATTTTCAACATGATTGTTTTGTTTTTATATCTTTTCATTTTAATTACATTTTTATAAAACAAGGGAAATTTAAATGATAAAGAATTACAATTAAATACAAACAAAAATGATTTTTAATTTAAAAAACTTTTATATCTTGTAAAGATGAATACATTACTCTGTTTAATTATTTTAAAACCTATTTGAATCATTTTGAGGCTTTTCTTAAAATAAATTTCTTTATAACATCTTTTTTATATCATATATTTCCAGTATCATACAGTAAGTACACTACCTGGCTATTTGAAAATTTAAGAAGTAAAAAAAAAAATTATTAATAATATACGTTTCTGTTTATACGAATAGTTATCATTTTTTCATTCTCGAATGAAGTTTTATTCTTTTGTCTTGAATTTCGTTAAGTATAGAGAAATTTTAATTTTTCAAAGAAAATATTCCATTAAATAATAATCATTTATTTTACTCATTTTATGTAATAAATCATATCTGTTAAGTTTCCTTTTTATCTAGTTTTTTAACGTTCCTTTCATTAATTAAGTTTACTGTTGGAACGAGTCTCAAAGTAAATTAATTTTAATATGGGTTTAAAAATTCGTATCTTAGAAGATATGAGCAGCAAACTTCCCTATAACGCTTTTATACTTGGTTGTCTCCGTTAAATTCTAACTATATAAATATTTGAGTCAAAAAGTGAAAATATTTTTTTAAAAAATTGTTTTTTCCGGTTTAGCCACCGGGTCCACCGTTAGGTATTACTTCAGAGGATGAGATGAATGAATTGTAGCGTGTGTGAAAATGGCATGCCTGACCGGGATTCGAACCCGGGACCTCCGGATGAAAGGCCGAGACGCTACCACTTCCGCCACGGAGGCCGGCAAAAAAAATGTAATTTAGTCCACACTAAGTGTACGCTAATTATTGAGATAATTCATGTATTATTATAGTTATGTTATCTTTGTAAATGTGTTAAATATATATATATATATATATATATATATATATATATATATATATATCTTTGTAAATATATATATAGTTAAAAATTTGTAGAAAACCGTATTATTTAATGTTAACAGAAGTGACATATTGTTATTATCAATTGTGCTCCATATTCTTCCTGTTGTTTCAAACAGATATGATTGACAGTATGTCAAAAACATGTGATTACAAGGCAGCTGAACACCTGTTAACAATGTGAGATGAACAATGAATGAATGCTTAAATAATTTTGTACATTTAAATTCTATTCGTTTCGTTGACCATTATTTTTTTAATTACACTTAATTACTATTTATTTCTTTAATCACGTTTTAGTATTTACTAACAAAAAGAATAATTATTAGATAACGTACTCGTGTATGAATGAAACCTTTTTTTTCGTCATTTATTCTCTTGGTTAATTGCACGCAGTTTACTATTAGTTTCTGTTAAGCATTAATCTTTTTGTTCTCAAATTATTATTAAATTATTATTATTATTTTCGTCATAGAATAGTATTCGTTTTTATAACTATTAAATATTATATAACTACGCTAAGCGAAACAAATTGTTTTTGTCACTAAACTGGAAATATTATGTATAATGTTATTTATTTTATATAAATTATGTATTTTTTCATTTTATATAATATTTTATTTAAAAATGCTGTCAGTGGTAACAAACCCTGTCATTAAATGATGCGGTCATTTGTAAATGAAAAGCGTCTATAAAAGTATCAAACAATGCAAATAAATTTTCCTTTTCTTCTTTTTATGAACCAAAATAAAAATTTCAATTAAAGAAGATAAAATATTCGGAGTGAAAACCAGAAAACAACTATCCAACAATTAATATTTTTTTCTTTTATATAATAATGAAGATTATGAATAAATTTTGCAACATGTAAGTAATAGTAAGATTTAATAGGGTTCAAATTCGAACTCGAAACATTTTAGATTAAAAGTTAGAACATACGTAATGTGTAATATGTTAGGACATGTATAATGAATGAGTAAAGTTAGGATCATATATAATATCCAATGTGTTTTACAGATTAAATTTTTTTTAATTTACTTTTAACATGTAAAATGTTATATTGCACGATTATGTAATATCAAATTACTTATCGGATCTCTTCTCCCTTGAAGTAACGAGGTTTACATGTAGGATATGATGTACCTTCCGGTCCTGAGCTGGATTCCTAATTATCCTCAATTCTTTCCCAATCAACTCTTTCTCCTAAACTAATATCCTGAAATTTTCTTCCCATGTGGTGCATGGATTTTCTTTTAACTTTTGTTTCTTCTTATGTGGCTTTTCAAATCTTTCATGATTATTTTCAGCAGGACAATTGTACAGTCCTGATCTTAATAAAGAAATTGATGCCTGCATTTCTTCAGACATCAGTTCTTATCTGTTACCCGGTATATAATCCTTAGTCAAAAATTAAAAAAAAAATTCTCGTTGTATTTTGTTTAATTCTTTTCCCCATAATTTTTTTACTTATATATTTCCTCATCTTGACCCCCGTAGGGGAGGACATCCCGACTTGTGGCGATACCAGTTGCCACACTATCCCCTTCGTTCCTAGCCCTTGTGGGCTTTATTGAGGTCGTATTTTAGACCCTCTAAACTTGATAATACAACACAGTCATCAACTTAGCCTCTGTCAGGTTGCCACCGATACAAATTCCTCAGCAGACATTTCCATCAGTGAATTTACAAAATCTACTATCGCCTTCGTATGGCCTCTTCCAACTATGACTACCTATGACTACCAACTATAACTTACAATCCTCAGCTATCAAATTAACCGATTCGTGGAAGCGCGATCCCCGCACTTTTCTCTAGCACTGAAGGTTTCACATAAAAACTCTTCCTAATTTAAGTTCAATTAGACTATGCACTCAAATCATTACTTGATTGGGTCTTTAAACATCAAAACTTCTATTGTCACACTAAAAAAAACAAGTGTTTATCGCAAATACGAAACTTTTTTCCTGCAATTCAATTTAATCAAAGACCTCTTGACTTACTTAAAAATCAATAAACATATTCACAAATTTAATAACCTTCTAATGAAAACATACCTTATCTCTTTCTGCTCTGGACCGCTTTCAGGACCGAGGTCAATGCTTACACTCAACTACACCACAGCTCCATCACAGAGTTCTACACAAATCCATCTCATCCTAACGACGAATATCTCAGCTATATATTTCCACAACGATAAAGATCTGTAAATTCCTGTTTTTGTAATATAGAGGAAGAAATACATGTTTAAAACTAATAAAAAAAAGCTTCTATGAAAACTTTAAATATAGGCTAGCTTTATTTTCATTTTCTGACATTTTTCGCTAATATCCTCAACTATCAAATAAATAACACAAAGGAAATAATAACTAAGTAGGAAATTTTTAACAGTTTTTAAAAAAAACATCAGAACGCCCCGATTCTCGCCTGAAATGGAAAATAAAACTTTTGAAAACTTATTAGAAATTTTATTTGCATTCTTTAAAATTGAGTTAAAATTTTTTCTGAATGTGTAAATAAAAGAAATCTGATGTAGACAACACATGACTTCCTTGTACGCCTATTAAATTACATTTACGAATTTTTTTTTAAATGATAAGTACATAAAATTTTATTTCATTAAGAAATTTGATATTTTTAATTTTTTTTTTGGTATTGAATTAATATTCATCACAAAATTTTTTTTACAATGAGAGGTTAATAATTATTAATAAATCAATGTATTTAAATTTAAAAATAAAGTTAAGAAAAACAGGAGATGAAGTTTGATTCGAATCTATGGGCCTTCCTCTAAGTCCACATATTTCATTAATTAAAATTTTATTTTGCTATAACTCTGCAACCAATGAAAATAAGTACCACTTATGATATACCGTCGAAAAGCTGAAAATGAGAGCTTATTTCTGCAGTTAAGAAAAAGTCCAAAATCTAAATGTTTTATGATTTTGGGCTTTTTTGGACACTTTTGGTTCAGTCGATTGCAATCAAAAATGTAAGTGCACAACTAGGTATTACAGCAGTCCTAAATCCAATATTTTAACATCGTTTTTTAGTTATGCGAGATACATACGTACGTACATACATACGTACGTACAGACGTTCCGCCGAAACTTGTCAAAATGGATATTTGCGTTGAAATCTGGAAAGCGAAATTTTTCGCGATCACAATACTTCCTTTACTTCGTATAAGGAAGTAAAAAAGATCATTAATAGGAAATAATTTTCATTTTGTTTATTGTTTTTAAATGTATCCAAGGAAGAGAAAATACCAATGTACTTTCGTCAAACGGCGAAAATCTTTCAGTTAAAAATTTAGCTAAAACTTCAGTCATATAAAATTCCTAAGTCTAGTTAAAGTAAAATCATACTGCGTGTTTAATTTAAATATGTAGTAATGTAACAGATAATTATAATTTAATAACAGATGTATTAACCGGTAAAAACCATTAAGTAAATAAATAAAAATTGAGACTATAATTCAGTTTTCATATTATGCAAAGAATGATCGGTAAGGATAATTACTTCATTCGTTAACTAAGAAAAACGTAAAATAATAACATTTTGTATAAAATCTGATATTTATGAACGAATTGCCCGATTATGATAATTAAAAAAATCTGAAGAAGATCTATTCTCGGGAAACTATGTAAATACATAACTTATATACCTGTAATAGAACTAACTGAAAATATTTTATTTATTTATTATTATTATTAACATTTACCCGGCGACTCAAAAATCTCTATAAAAATGATGCTTTAAAAGCCCTCATTCCTTGATTTAGATTACACTATTTAATCAATTATGAAGTTTTCTTGAAAAAAATATGTCTAAAACTTCCTCTAAGAAATCTAAATTTGTTCGTTTAGTGTCGTTAAAAATATTTTGAAAGTAGTAAAATCATGATATCTGGTAAATTTTTTATTCGATAATAAAATACCACGAGAAATATGAATTTCTTTCTCAAGTACCATAACTCTTAATATTTCATATCGTAATGAACTTAAAATAATACAACTAGATCCTTACTACTCATCTATAACATAATTTTATAAGTAATCTTAATGAATTTACATGACTTTCCTCATATTGCAATAAATGCAACCATATAAGAGTTATTTAGATCGATGAAGGTGTTAAATCTTAAGCGAACACTTGTACAAATACACAAACATTTACTATTTAAATTATAAAGGACGGGTTTGGTGTTTAAATACTTTCAGATCGTATGAATTTGAACTCTTTCTCTTCTAGCTTTTTTCTACTTTTCGAAAAATGACATCTCTAAGCTTGTAATCTGACCACTTTTTAAGATCCTTGACTGACCACTATATAATAAAATTGGAATCAGACTAGACTTTTAGACATTCAAACTTATTAACTTCAAACTTATTAATAAAGTTAAAATGTACAGCATAATATAATCACTTGAAACATGAAATCTCCTCGTAGACATCTATATCGTATTAAGTTTTTGTCCAGTCTTTGATCCAAGAAATTGTTCTTTTACCTGTTACAACTTTTACTTTTTCTATTTCTTGTTTCTCAACTTAAGTCTTTGAACGTTTAAATCTATTGAAATCATTATCATCATTTTAGATTTCTGATTATTTTTTTTATCAGGAGTTTTTACTCATCAGTAAAAGAACTAAATCTCTATTACTCAAGATTATCGGGGTTGTGTTATTATATTGCATATCATTATTCCCTTACATTATTTACTTTAAATACTACCTTTCATTTGAAAAAAAAATACTTAAATCGACCCGACACTTGGTTTCCTATAATTTCTTTTTCACATACTTGTCTTTTCCTCATGTCATTTCATCATTACAAATTATTTTATACTTTACACATTTCATTTAACTTTCTTATTATAGTTAAATGTTTTCACATATTTTCAATTTTACTATTTAAAATTTTTGTTCTAATAGTAATAATAAAAATAATGAATTAATTTTTAAATATATATTACCTGTTAGATGGTGTAATCCTGTGAGATTCTAGGTATCCTGACAGTGTCAATTTTCACGTACCGTATATAATGTTTAATAACCAGTATTCGATGGTATTCATCGAAATACATTTTACATTTATTATTAAAAAATGACACATTTATTCTCTTCACCAAAGGATTGGCTTTATATTAGTAATACAAAAATATTTATTATTATTATTAGTTGTAATTTTTTTGGGATAATCTCAAAGTAAATTCTTTTTTTTGAGGGGTTGTTTATACTAGAACTAAATATTAGACCTCAAACAATAAAATCTCTAACCGATAAGAAAATGCTTTATTAAAAATTATCTCAGATGATTTAAAGCTGGAATGGCTTTATTCTTTAGTGACTATTTTGAAATCTTCACAATTTTTTTTCTGAAAATTTGTCCCTGTATGCTTGTTTCTGATTTTTTTCATATTATTGTTTTACTTTCGTTATAACGTTGCCATTTTGAGTATGTGTGTGTTTGCGTGCGCGCACCGGGATTCAGGGAATGCATCTACACATGTGCAGATTTATTGCTTGTATGATATAAAGCTTTGCTCATTAATACGATTTTTTACCATGTATTATAAAAATAATGATATACGTAATTAGAATAATTTCTACATAAATTATAACAGTTTCTTTTCTCCCGTAATATTTCATGTAAAAAAATAATAATAAATAAAAAACTTATTAAATTATACTACTTTATTTATTTACTTTAAGTTTATTTTTTTTCTTTCCTGGCATCATAGCTATGCTGCAAGGAATAACATAACTACCACTGACTGACTGGTTATCAATGGTAATCAGTCGTAAAAAAATGGAGTATGGTTTTTGTTTTGTATTTTTCAATGTTTTATGATCCAGGAACCCCAAAGAGCAAAACAAAAATGGGGTAATGTTTGTACGTACTTACGTATTTAAGTACGTGTGTTGGAGTGTTTGAAGCTTAATAACCTTTGACTGGATAAACCGATTTTGATGAAATCTGTCACAGACCCGTTTATATGAGGCAATTTGTTGGTAATAGTTCGGTAAATATTTCCAGGGGATGGATAGATTATTTTTTGAGGTTAATTTTCTCAAAAGTTTGCAAAGATAACCTCACTACATGGGTACATCCTTATCTCACCACTTAAAAAAAAAAAATTACCTCCAAATTCTTCCCCTTTCCTAAAAATTGTAAAAGAAATCCTTTTATTTATTGCACATTTTTAACTGAATTCTTTGAATCGTGGATTAAAATATAGATTTTTTGCTTTTTCCTTTCTTGTAGCAGTAAAGAAAGTATCGCGATCGCGAAAAATTTCGGTTGTCAGATTTCAACGGAAATATCCATTTTGACTAGTTTCGGCTTGACGTCTGTACGTACATTTGTATCTCGCATAACTGAAAAACGATACGTTTCTCTTCTGCTCTACTGCGATTTGATTGAGGCGTTCTCAACAACGACTTATTTTTGGAAAGAAAATATTGCCTTCAGAGTTTCGTCTCTTCAATTTGCTGAATTTATATTCCAAGTAAATGAATAGTATTACACTCTTTCCGTTGACGGTTTTACTGACACATGAAAACAGTGATTGAAATTTAATACCAAAAATTAAATATTATTTTAAATAAGTAAAACAAATAAAAAACAGTCTCAATACTTCTACTACGGATACGTTCACTATTCAGCATTATATCTAATCGACAAGTGATCCTAGCTGCATGATTCATATTAATAGATAACAAAAGTAATAAATGGAAATAAACCAGGCAAAAATTCAGAAAAAAAATTAATGCTACGTAACTAATAGCTTCCTATGTAAGCCAAAAGATTTAAATATACGTCCTATTATTTCTCTAAAAGTTAGCAGAGCTAAACTTTCAGTGTAAACTTGGCCTTAATTTTTCTTCCGTATTCAACAGATTCCATAAAAATAATGTTTTACATTTTTGAGTACTATAGTTAGCGAATAAAAAATAGACTACGTTATAAAATTTTAGAACACTATTCGTTGAAAGTCTTCGTGTGTCATCGTGTACTCGAAGCACCCCCGTAGGGGGGCTTTCCTGTCCGGATGTATACCGCTTTACACTCGTGGGCTTCTGAGAAATATAGATCCCACGGTCGCTTAAGTGTTATTTATAAGAGAACTCAAAAAGAAAACATTTTACACATATAGAAATTTATGAATGAAAGTTTTTTGTTTTAATTCACACGACTTAATTAATGACTTTGAAGTAATTAATAAATTCTGTGTTGTTATTATTATTATTATTATTATTGTTACGATGATAATTTTAATGACTTAATTTTTTTTTCAGTTGATCTATTTTAAGAATATATGAATTAGGTCTAAGAGTTCATCGAGTCAAGTTTAAAGTTAATCTGTCTGTGTCAGTACAAGTTAAAGAGTTGCGTGAATGTAGTATAAAGCGTAGACGCTGCAAAAGGCCTCAGATGTCCTTCCTCTGAACCTTCACTCCATACCGATGACTGGTTGAGTTTTTTCTTTCTTTTTATTTCTTTAAAAAGAAGTAGTAACCACAGTCTTACCAGATAGACTTCGTGACATTATGACATCATCAGAACCGTTACAATTTTATGTCATAACATTGCTGCATTCTGTGTGTTGTATACAACATTCCACATATTTAATAAGTATAAAACCATTTATTGTAGCAAAAATAGGCTTGTGGAACGACATTATTTTATAATTATATCAGTTAATTGATGACAACAGTTGTATGACTAAAGGATCTTACTAAATAAAAATTAAAAGAATTAGCGGGAACGTAAAATAACTGGTGTTTTAGACGATTGGAATTATCAAGTAGCTGAGATAAACAATTAACTTTTATATATTATTAAAATACTCATTAAATAACTTAATTGTACGGTATTCACAACTTAGTAAACAACCTACTGATGAAATAATCGCGACCTGCTTTATATATAATGCTAATAATAAATAAATTTTTATTCTGATCGGAATATAATATATAAAAAACATCTTGTCAGTATATAAGATAAATTATAAATATAGAAACAAATAAGATAAAATTCTGGTGTGGACACTATATGACTTCCTTGTACGCCTATTAAATTACATATACACATTTATTGCTGGACTTATTTAAACTTATTTTGTTTGAAAGTAAGATACGATCCTCCAGTTCTTTAATAAAGAATTTTTTTCATATTTTTTTTTAATTATTGAATTATTATTTATTGTAATTTTTTTTTACAACTACAGGTTAATAATTATTAATAAATCAATATATTTAAATTTAAAAAAAAAGTAAAAAGTAAGTCGGATTCGAACCGATGTGCCTTCCCCTTGTAAGACCAAATATTTCATTAATTAAAATTTTATTTGCATTCTGGAATCAATGAAAATAAGTTATGTTTACTGCAATGTTTACTGCAGTTAAGAAAAAATAAAAAATCCGAATGTTTTTGATTTTGGCTTTTTTGGACACTTTAAGTTGTGCGAGATACATATGTACGCACAGACATCACGTAGAAACTAGAAAAAAATGGATTCAGAGATGTTCAAAATGGATATTTCCACTAAATCTGAACACCCAAATTTTTTGCGATCACATTCCTTTAATTCGTACGAGGAAGTAAAAACAGATGCGTTTAATTATGTATATATACATATTAAATATAAAAAATACAAAATAATTTACCATTAAGAAGCGATTATTAAAAATTATTTTGAGCACATATTTATGTATACGTTGAACGGGATACAGATAAATCGTGGTTTTTTGTTTGTGTGTATTTTTTTAATTAGTATTATTTAAAAATTCAGCAAAGTAATAAATATTGTTTTCGTAAAACAAAATCCTCTTATGTTTTAATTTAATTGGCGAGAAGTTTTTCAATCGGTTCGGCAAGTTATTAAAAATGGCAATGGAAGCGTAATAAGGCCGTTTTTCGTAATCCGAGATATACGAAAACCCGTTGATTAGTTTGGTAAAAGTGAATGCGTTATTCTTTAAGAATAAGTGACCATTCGTTTTAGCAAAGATTGCACTTTAATGAATATAAATACAACGTTGTTTTATTAAATAATACAAGGTGATATTTTAACACATTTCATTTTCTAAATTTTGGTCTACATGATTCATACTTACGGGCGTCAGATAATGATCTGACAACCCATTTTTGTATCTAAAAAACTCGTTTTGACTTTTTGAGGGAGCTCCAAGAGTTGACATTGTACTTTATACGGCAATATATGCGATCAAAATAAATATTTAATAATGATGACAAGCTACTGACGGAACCTGTTAGCAAGCCCGACACTGCTTAGGCGCCTGTAAATGGGGTTCCAACACCTCTTTTAAAAAAAACTTACCGTTTTACGTAGGCTCTTCAGAGCAAAACAGTACAAATTGATTTCGATACAAAGAAAATAAATTTGATAATCCACGATAATTTGTCATCTAATAAAAATCCTCTTTACGGGCAACATAAATACAATATAATGTACAAATTAACATTTTAGTATCCATCAACCATTATTTTTATTGTTTAATAGTAGCTTATCGATAAGATTTTAATAGAGAAATATTTCCTTACTCTATTCACCAGATGGACTGACCGGCATCATTATTTTCAGAGAAAGCGATTCTGTCTAGTACCTATTCTAATTCAGATTTTTTGAATGAATTACAGTCAGAAAATTTACTCCTTTAGTTGAAAAAACGAACCATTATATATACTGTCTACACTTACGGGGAAGATTGAACAATCTTCTAATTAAACATAATAATAATAATTTAATTATTATAATTATTTATTAATTAAAAGTAATGTTCATGAAGGTAACTACAACCTTTCTCCTTTTTTAATTCAGAGTAATTGTAATTACCTGTAATCTACAGCCTTTTAACTGAGTAAATAAGATTCGTTTTAAGAATTATAGGATTTCCTATGTATTAAATTTTAAATATATAAAAGTTGATAAATCCATAAAAACGATTAATCAAAAGCAATAAAAGTAAAATGATATGTTAACAAGTTGTAAATCTGTTAAATATTCAAAAACACGACTGCCAAAAAAAACTAAAAAAAAAAAATAGCATGTCCAGCCACTGCAGAACATTACACTACGGTATAATGCAGAAGTGCGCAGCCCCTAAATTTTGGACCATTGCAATTAGATCCGTAAAAGCTTTATGCCAATATGACAATCAGTCGAATATTATGCATCACAAGGTGAACGTTTTGAATAAAATTATTAGGCTTAACTTCATTTTGAGCGACCACAAACAGAAACATTTTGTTGAGCTTTATGTAACTCTACAATTGGGAGGACGAAAAGATTTTCGCTGGTTTATAATCACCTTTCGTTACCCATTACCCTTGATTGAAAGTAGTCAAATGGAGTTATGGCTACTGACCGGTATTCTCCGACTCATTTCTACCCGCGCTATCTTCCGGAAACAGTTTGATCCATCCCAATTCCTCTGTTCTTTTTTCTCTTATAACGCTGATAGAAGGAGCTGTCTTACGCTTCAACTGATAAATAGGCATCGGACGGTCGTCGGTAACATCTTTTGGCCTGCTCAGATGGGAGTCAAAGATATAAAAATGAGCATTATCCTTAAACATAGCGGCTGAGTACTGGCTTTAACAGATCACGATCCCGTGATCATGACTCTGGTAGAAATGCTCGACGCCTGTTTCTATATTTCTAAAGTAGTCCCCAGGTAATTCTTCAGACGCAGTTGGCTTGATAAATCCATCAAGTACATACGACTGAACTTGCATGCCAAATACACGTTCACTGACAGTTACACGGGATAACAATTCTTCGATATTCAAGTAGTCTGGCCTACCTACCAAGTGCACCAAACATTGCAAAAACTAACTGTCACCACCTAGCAAAACTCTGTTCATTCCTGATGACGACCATTTGGGCAGAGTCTTCAATGCCGAATATGCAATAGCGATCGCAGCATTAGTCGTACACCGGCTACCTCGTGATTCTACTCCAAACCGATCGCTACCTTGGTTAAATTGACCGCGTACTAAAACTTCCCATCGCATATATCTTGGAAATGACATTGTTCATTTCGTTCGACGTATTTATTTTGATGCGTGGTGACTGATTTTAAGATCGCTTCGTTTATTATGTCACTGTTCATCTCGAAATCTACTTGCACATTAGCATACAAGTAATTGTTATGCAAGCACCTTTTTTATTTTATTAGCGTCGACGCAAATAGAGTTCGCCACCTAGTGGTTGAAATCAGAAACTTCTGGGCACGGTTTTTGAAATTCGAATTATTCGATTTTTAAATGAGCGCATTCTGGCTCGTTAGGTGTGCGGGTGATAAACATTGCTCTTTATTATATGATAATTACTAATGTAGGATAATTAAAAAGCGCGCGGGTGACAATTTTGTATGTAGTATAATGTTTTTTCAATTTTTTTTAAATTTATTCAAACGTGTATATATATATACAGACTATGCCATTTTCGGTAACGTGACGATTCAAACGCGGGACATACATCTAAATCACTTTCGCCGTAGAGGAGCTACAGCAGCAAATACATATATACATACACCCTAAATACATCACATTCCTTTTTGGCAGTCGTGTAAAAACAGAAATAATGATGAGAAAAAATTATCAATGTTGAAAATAATAGAATAAAAAATTTAAGTAGTAGTAATTGCCAAAAAAAAAAAAAAAAAAATGGAATAAGCAAATGATATGCGGGCAGTTTTTAATATAAAAGATTCATTTTTAAGAATTTTATGAGTTTTTTGACAATTTTTAGAATTTCTAAGACTTTTTTAGTTTCCATTGTCCTCCTATTTTGTTTTAATTGATGATTATATATTATAGGCGTGTGATATTGTATGTGATGAATAAAATTTATTCGAAAGCATACAAACATCTTTAAAAGAGCTGATTATCAATGTTTTAACTTTCAGTATTTGGTCACTTCTCACTCGTTAAGTGTTTGCTAAATAGCTTTCTTTCTTTCTTTCCTGTTTAGCCTCCGGTAACTACCGTTTAGATAATTCTTCAGAGGATGATATTGTATGAGTGTAAATGAAGTGTAGTCTTGTACATTTTCAGTTGGACCAATCCTGAGATGTGTGGTTAATTGAAACCCAACCACCAAAGAACACCGGTATCCACGATCTAGTATTCAAATCCATGTAAAAATAACTGGCTTTACTAGGACTTGAACGCTGTAACTCTCGACTTCCCATTCAGCTGATTTGGGAAGACGCGTTAACCACTAGACCAACCCGGTGGGTTTGCTAAATAGCTTACATAAAGTGATTTAACGTACATGTTGTCATGTTTAAAAATAAAAAAATATCTTACGTTGATGGATCTAAAACAAACTTTTTTTAAATTTTACTGGGAAATATATAAAGAGATAATACTATTAAATTCTTGTTATTTTGCTAATATACACAGAATCGATCATTTATAAATATTAAACAAGTAGGAATATTTTTTCAGTTAAAATATATAAAGAAATATCGTATATAACGTGTAGTATTCGAAAGTTATATTAGCATTTTAGAACAGAATAAATGGGACAGATTCAGGTGCACATCAATTAAGATAGAATACCATTTTATTGTATTAACATTTATTACAATTTGGATTTTTCTTAATAATTAAGACTTCATATTTAATTTAGAAGTTTTGTAATAACGAATAAATTATTCAAACAGAATAGACAGACAACAAAAATAATATCGAAATCAATCAAAAATTAAAATATAACCTTAATTTTTAATAAGGAATGTAAAAATTTATTGCATGGTGGTTCTCATTTATCGTCATTAGGTTTTACACCATTCTATTTTGACATCATGTAGCATTTAACTTTTTTTTTTGCGATTAACTGTAATTGTAATTTTAGTAATATGTAAGCTTTTCCGACGATATCGTTTCAAGAAGATCTAGAAACTAGGAAATGGAGAATTTACAAGAATAAAATCCAGGTGAAAAAGTAAACAACTTTAAATAAAAAAGCTCAGTCTCTATTTATTTTCTCAATAATTGATGAGTCGTTTTTAAATTAAATATTAATCGACAATGAAGCTTAAAGCAAAAAGGATGTTAAGAGACAACTTAGAATACTATGAACTTTATAAAGAAAAAGTTAAGAAAATTACCAATAGACAACACTGCAAAGTTACTTTAAAAATTAGCTTTTAACTTTTTCTTTATGTAGCAATTAAGAAGTAACCCTCTCTATAGTGTAATTTACAGATAGATAATGAAGACGAAACCTTAAGAACAGTATACTTTTCAGTTAATTACTCTTTAATCTATATTATGCTATTTCCACAGTAACAGAACTTAACCTATCAAAATTACTTGTATTTTACTATAACGGAGAAACCTGATACGAATACATTTGCTACGTTTCAGTTAACGTCGGTGTTTTTCGTAACGCATTTATAACTTCGTTAAATGGGGACTTAATGTACTGTATTTAAAGCAGCACTTTACGCTTATGTTATATAATTTCCTTTTGTGCTTTTTTTATATTAGCTTTTTTGAATCGTTTTATAACGCTGCTATTTGTTGTTACTCACAACTTTGTCTAACTTTAATTTGGATTATTCAATCTGCATTAAACCATTCGGTTTATCGTTAATGTAATGATAATATATGAACTTTATTGTTGTTATTTTGTTTTTTTCTTGTCTATGGCAGTCTTTTTTGTGTGTCTTCAGTGTGAATACATCATATTAAGTTTGTAATAAAGATTTTATTAAAAATTTCCATTATAATACACAGAATATTATTTTGGTAAAATGTTCCATCTAGGGTATTTGTTAAAAACGGTAAAGGTGTAAGGATTTTAAATGTTTGAACAAACAAGTACAATGATGATAGAAAAATAACAAAGAAGTATTCTTTGGTAATATTTTTCGGATGGTTGTTAGAGTATACAATTTTTGAATGGTATCTGAATAAACAAATGTTTTGTTGCAATATACACTCCGAACAGCTTGAAATTTTCCCACGGGATATAGAATAACCATGGTTTACAACTAAACTTTAAGAAAAATAATCACTTTTTTCTTAGTTTTCACTAGTTATGTTCTTTTTTATCTATGAAGACATAGGATTTTTTTTATATTTTGAGACGACGCACACGTTACAGTTTAATTTCATATTTTGTATTAACCGAATGAATTCTCATCCAACCGATTCATAATGAAATTAATGATTAAAATTCAAAATGATGAAATTTTATATTTATATAAAACTGTTACGATCTTGAAAATGGTTTTATATGCGAGAGAATATTTTACCAAGGAACAATTAGATGAATGGGAATATAAAAATTCAATAAATAATGAAAAAATGATAAATCATTGTAGAGAATTAATCTAAGGCAAATTAATCTGTTAAACAAATTGAATACCAACTTAGATAAAACTATACTCGCTAAACAAATTTTTACAGTTCAAAACGATAAATAATAATAAAAAAAATTATATTTCATTAATTTAACGATCATTAGAAATATTTATTTAAAAGGATGTATTCTCAATTGTACAAACCAACGAAAATCTTAAAACGCTTAAAATATGATAGATTAATTTAATATAAGAAAATAAAGCTCCCGCCTCGTGTCTTTATTTCAGATTCATTTGTAGATTAAAAAAATTGAAATATAAATTGCTGTATTTTTATTATTATTAAGATAAAAGAGTCATTCAAAAATGCACGAAACTGCGCTACCTAAATTTTGCAAAAAACCCATGTATGGAACATTTAAAAAAAATATTTTAATCACGTGAAAGTAGTACTGAAAATCTAATTTTCATAATCACTAAGTTTATTTAAAACCTTACTGTAATGTAATTTTCGTTTTTCTTTATTGAAAAATTTCTATCTCATTCCGGCATCGTGTTATGCACTTCATCCATGTTAATCTCCACTTACCAAAGGCCTCTTTCTTGGGTTCGAATATGTAAAAATCATACGCCGTAAGGTCAAGTTTGTAAGGAAGAGGACAGGTTTGTTCCCTCACTTCCCGGCATAAATTTTTTCAGAATCGCCTTCGTGAAACATAACAGATGGGATGTTTCTTTTCATGAAGAATAATATATTTATTTTTTATTTTTTGAGTCGCTGCAATCTTTGACCATCTTTCTCGGCTTCCTCAATGTTTTTTTAGCATGATTCTGCATTAACGATTCGTCATGAATTTACAACGCACAACACTTTTATTCTCAAAAAAAAAAAAATTGGGAAAAGATCGGAAAGCTTCTTCTACTCCTTCTTTCTACTCCTATCCATGGAAATTCTTACCTTTTATAGAAATAGAGACTGAGATGTTCAGTACAATGATGATATAAAAATAATAAAGAAGTATTCTTTGGTAATATTTTTCGGTTGGTTTGTTAGAGTATACAATTTTTGAAAGGTATCTGAATAAACAAATATTTTGTTGCAATATACACTCCGAACAGCTTGAACTTTTCCCACGGGATATAGAATAACCATGATTTACAACTAAATTTTAAGAAAAATAATCACTTTTTTCTTAGTTTTCACTAGTTATGTTCTTTTTTATCTACGAAGACATAGGTAGGTTTTTTTATATTCTGAGACGACGCACACGTTGACTGCTCTCAAGTGAACTACCTTCCAGTTTCTGGTGAAAAATAATAAATATAAAATCCGAATCCGGTCCCAATTTTATCCAATGCGTCATTACTTTTGTTCTCATAAGGATAAAAAAATCCGAGATCTGTTTGAAAACGTTTCCTCTGGTACTGTTCTATCAATAAACAAACCGTGAATTTTTCACAGTTTTTTCGTATAGAGATGATGTAACTGTGATTCATCTAGGGATCATCGAAAATAGTAGCAAGAATAAAAAAAATCATATCTTCCTACGTAATTGAGATAAAGTATTAATTGGTACTGCAAAACAATCGGGATATCAAGATTTTTTAGATGTGATCGGCCGTGACCTTGAGCCAATGCCCACAACGCACCACGTCTCTGCGACACTGTCAGTCAGTGCAATGGCTTCAGTTCAGCAGAAAGCACAGTGCGTTTTGTGGTTAGCAGAATATAAATCAGTTATAACTGCTTCACGGACTTTCCGGCGTGTACATGGCAGTGATACCCCCTCAAGCAAACAGTATTACACAGTGGTAAGAGCAATTTAAGGAATCTGGCAACGTGGAAGTGAAAAAAAGTCTCCGGATGGCCCAAAACGAGTGACGAAGCAGTTGAGCGTGTACGTCAGAATTGTTTAAGAAGCCCTAAAAAATCAATTTTTAGGCAAATCTACAGTTAGGAATTCCACCGACAACTATTCAAAATGTATTGCACAAGCATTTACGCCTTCACACTTACAAAATTCAAATTAAACATCAAAATCTACAGATGGTCCTAAACGTGCTGAATTCGCAAGTAAAATGCTTAATAACATTGACGATGAAGAAACATTTTTTCTCCGCTCCCTGTAGTCGGATCCGCCTATAAACATAAACTCGGCTCCGAGGAGTGCCGTAGCCTCTAACTACCTCGTCGGGAACAAAGTTACCGTCAGATAGCCGGGACTCGACCTTTTGGGCGCCATGCCTCTAATGAAGGGAAGCCAAAGGAACCCGCCACCGGGAGTCGGTCTGCACGGCATAAAGAACCCCCCGACTAGGTTCCCGGTGGGGAACCCCCGAAAGGTTCCCGCACCGGGACTAGGTCTTATTTTCTCCCCAATGGTACTACAAGGAAATCCCCACCCGACCTTCGTAAGCGGGAGACCGAGGCCTTCCACTCCTCGGATGGGGCTGTCCCTCAGAGATACAATGATGTTCCTACGAATGGATACCATGATGTTCCAGACGTTGATGGAGCCATTTTACATTTCCAATGCGCCCATGGTCGGGAGCATGACCATGTGATTTGCAGGATAAGCACCTAGAGTCTTGTTTGCAGTCCTTGCTTAATTGGACAGCCTTGCCACATGTAAAACAGTAGCCGCTTCTGTCTGTGCCAGAAAAGAACTTGGCCCTGTGGTCTAGATTCCAACTTCTGAAGCAAAGGTCATCGGATGAATGCCGCATCACTCGACAGGCCACCCACCTAATCCGAACTCTTCCATCAGACAGCAGTTTGTCCGCCAGGACAGGCGGCACTGTCAGTGTAACCATCTGAGTGAAACCGTAAGCCGGCCGCATTGACAGGACGTCAATAGTGACCGACTCACCTATCGTCTTGCAAAGCTCCCGAAGAAACTCGTCCTGTGACGGGAGGGCATCCACGTTCTTAACCAGAACGTGAGCTCTTCTGCCGCCCTACCAGCCAGGGCTGTTGTATCACTCACCACGTTTTCGTCAAGATCCTTGCTGAGTTGGTCCGCCTCACCACTGTCCGCCCGAACCCGTAGGTGGAAACCTCTACTTGGCCCTGCCGGACGGAAAGGACTCCGGTTTCCGCCGGTGAAACTGTCCCTTTCACCGAGCGGAGAAGATCTGCAAAGGTCCGCCCCTCCGCCTTGACACTGTAGTATATCAGTTAATTACTGCCACATCAGTTAATTATAATCCAAATATATATCAAGTAATATACACACGTTACAAAAAAAAATAATTTAAATAAAATTCGACTCCATAGACAACATAAGCCGAAGGTAAACAGAGATCTAAACTTTTTTTTATGAAATCAATACTGCGTTGATGAAACATATAAAACGTGTTATGTTTACGGATGAAGCGAATTTCCATGTCAGTGGATGTGTCATCCGACATAATTGTAGGATATGGGGATCTCAGCAACCCAATGAAATTATTGAATATGCCGGAGATTCCCTAAAAATAAACGTGTGGTGCGGTTTGCTAACCGTGTGATCAGCCCATTTTTTTTTTCATGATCCTACTATCACATGGAATGTTTATTTAAACACGCTACAAATATACGTTTCCCCGCACGTTGATCAAGTTGAACAAGAAAGTAATGTTGTAATGTTTCAACAAGATGGTGCGCCCCCACACGTTTTCGTAGGCCTAAACCGATGCGTAATCAATGAAAGATTCCCTAATCGTGGGATTGTTGGGCCGATCCTGTGCTTTGGCCTTCGAGAAGGCCAAAGCACAGGACACCCTTAGACGTTTTTTATGGGGATATGTTAAAAAAATTGTTTAGTGAAAAAATCAGGGATGTTTAAGACAACAGATCACCGCTGCTATTGCCACAGTTACGCCTGCAATGATCCAAAAGACCTGAACCGAAGTCGATTATTAGCTAGATGTTTGTAGAGTGACCAACGGAGCTCATATTGAAACGTTCTAAGATATGTAAAAAACCTTTTGAGTTTGTGAATTTAAAAAAAAAAAATACTTGTTTGATTATCTCTAGTAGTTTCTGATACTACTTTTTTGAATTGCTACAAACTTTTTCGATGACCCTGTTTATAAACAATAACTTGTGAACGCGTTCAACATTGTCGTCCGACTAAGTTGATCTGTTCCAGTATCATCCACAATTTGTGTGCGTCCATTTTCCAACATCTCTGTCTGGTTTGACAATTGTTTGAAACCGGTAATACTTGACTGATTAACTGACTAAAATGCCGATAAATTTCGGAAGGGTTGTAATTCCTTGCTCACAGAAAACGAGTCATTGCACGGACTTCTAATTGGGACGCTAGTTTCAACTGATGTGACGTGTTAATTTGAAATATTTTTCCGCCTTTTATCATAGTTTTCGTATCAATTAAAATGTAACAAGAAATCCATCTTAAATAACGTCATGATGCACCTTCATTTTTCTTGTATTGTAATATAAAAAGTACTTTAATACCAAAGTCTGAGTTAATAAAGAACGATAACTGTAAATGTAATAAATCAAAATCGCTATCCCAACGACAAAAAGCGCTCCAAACGAATGCATAGCCGAATTATAATATGAGTAATATGAGTAATACGAGCATCATTCTAAATAACCGACTGATAAAACAAGAACTTAAAGCGTAGATAAAATCTGGGAAACAAGAGGCTGGGGATGACATGTTAGAACTTTAATATAATCGTAATGTAATGAAATGAAATGAGTAGTTTGCCCGAGTAGAAATTAATTAAAATAATATTTTGTTAAAAGTTCATTGTTTTAAATTTGGGAGTAATATTTTTTAAGGAAACGGGTAAGAAAAAACAGTTTATTTTATAAGGTATAAAAGAAGGATTTGTATGTTTTAAAATTATAAAATAAGTGAATTTTTGTGTGTAAAAAAAAAATTGAAAAGAAAAATAGTGTATTAGGGTAAAATGAGTAAAACAAAAAAATTTATACCCATCCTATAATACTGTTACTGTATATGATTTCGGTCGAGAGTATATAGTCGATATGCCAATGAGAATGTGTATATATATATTTTTTTTTTCACATGTGATGGAAATAGAGGGAGCGTCATAAGTAAAGTTAGGGGAGGAAGATGTACGATGTTAAGAAGAAAGGGGAATAAGAAGAAGTTTCGACTTTGATAAGAATGTAAACGAATAGTGGGAGTGGTACAGTGCGCGTGCAAACAACAAAGAAACAAGATACGATAGGAAAGGTGGGAAATGGAAGATAAGAAAACTGATAAAAACAAGTTATTCGACAGGTGCCATTTCATTTATTATAAAACAGAATAAAAGTAAGTTTTACAAAATTATGTTGGAGTATGCTATTTTAATTTTTATATTTAAAATATTAATTTATAAAAAAATAGAAAAAGTAATATTAAATAATTAATAATAATAAGCCTAGCTGTAAAAGATCTATTCGCTTAATACGGGAAAACGCTTGTTGGTGAAAATCTTACGTAAAATTAATTGATAAAAACAATATAAAATATCAATTTCATTTCATTTCTGTGTCGCAGAATTGCTGAGCAGTTAAAAAATCCCGATAAGCCAATAAATAGTGGTACAATACGTTCGAATTAAATAGTAATTTTTGAAGGTTGTCTTACTTTTGGAACATTTTGAGGTTTTCTTTACTTTCTCCAACGGTTTAAAAATTTCATAATGCAAGTATCGATTTGTTAATATCGTTCATTAATGATTGTAAAATTAATATCCACTGAACGTATGAGTAAGGTATGTATGACAAGACATTATTTTATTTAGCCTAATATTTTTATTTTTGCTTTATATGTGAAAAAAGTTTGAAATGATCAGTACCGTCCCCAACATACATTATTTCAGCTCTAAAATAAATGAAATTATAAAGCTGTTCTCTTTATCACGATACCTAAGATAGTTTATCTAAGATCTTAGTGAGTCGTATTTTGGAGAAAGAAATAGCCATTCATAAGTTTTAACATTAAGCAGCCGAAAATAGTTAGAAATTAAGGCCATATTTTCCAAGAAAATCTATTTTTACTTGCTTTTCTTTAATTCACAATGATTTTTTTTCATGTTTGTCTTCAAATCTTGCATTCCTAATTTAACATACTTCCTGACATTGATGAAATTTTGCACAGTTATTAAGGTCGGGTGACAGTACAATATTCCACCATTACTTCTGCAAACATTCCCCCGTAAGGGGATAAATTAAGGGTGCGGGTGTAAAAAGTTGCAAAATCTGCAAAACGGCTTAGGGGGGTTTTTGGGGATCGCAGATGACAAATCCGATAGCCGTTTGACATAAAAAAATGACAAAATTGGTACGGGAGTTTTTGTGGTTTCGAATTGACAACATTTCGTCATCACTCATATATATATATATATGCAAATCCAAATTAACCTACTAATTACAACCATGCAATGCATGATAATTTAATTAGACTAATAAGTATAAAGCAAGCTTTTAAAAGTTTTTGTGACATTCTTTCTACTACTGATTCTATTTAGTAATCATCTTGGGTAAGTTGAGGTAAAATGTGTCGCTAATAGGATCTTAGGATGGAAAATAAGAACTAACCATGAGGTGATCATCCAAAAATATAAAAATTATGCCATTTATTGTTGGATCATGGATTGTTAGAAGTATAAATATTAAGGTTGGCTAGATAATTTTAAACAAGGAACTTATAGATAGAGTAGGAATTGATGAGAAGATAAGATAAAAAGAAAAATAGGATTTTTTGAGCAGAAGATTAAAGGATCATAGATAGGATCATTAAAAATTGGAAATGTTATAAAGGTAGGGTGATGTCTTGCTAGTTCAAGAAACTCAATAAATACTAATTTAGTCGGATTCAAGACAATTTAACGACGGTAGGAAATATTTGTATACAAATTTCTAGGCTGGAATAATCAGATTTGGAAAGAATTGGAAGAGCTGAAGGAATAATTTATCTACGACAATGAACTCAGTAAAAAACTAGTTTTTTCCTTCTTTGTTTCATATTAAAGAACGTACTAGAACAAAGTACTTAGAAGAATATGTGGCTGTAGTTATAATATATGGATTGGTTGATAGAATTTAAACGACGAGCTTTTATTATAAATGAAAGGAAATCAACATTTATAGGCAGACATTTTTAAAAAATTTAAATATATTGGTGGGCTATTTATGGTGGGACATTTGTTAATTTAGTACGCCATAGTAAAAATTATTAAACAGTGAAATACGTAAGTGCGTCAAACCAGTAAAAAAAGTGTAACCAATCTATGATTAACGGAAATTTTTAAATTAGTGGCTAATTGCAAAACTTGAACTGATAACAAACAGATTAAACTTTATTCGTTGTTATGACCTGATGTAAACGTAGTGAAGTCATAAAAGTTTTCTAACTGGCTCATCAAACAGTAGAGTACATATTCCGGGACTAATGCCGTAAAATTCATCGTAAAAAGGAATGTTACATAAACACGTCTATTGTGTTTTGAGATTGATTCACTTTCAGTATGACTAGAACCGCCATGAATTCATAATTTTGTTTATATGAGGATGTGTCTAAGAAAAGAATAAGTATTTTCTATACTTTTTGTTTACTTTTGATTCCATTCGTAGACATTTAAACTTCAAATTTTTTCAGCTACTCGAATTTAGTGATTATCACAAGTAAACTTGTTGTTTTCTAGGAGTTAATATTAGATGTCAGCGTCGCATTGCGCCATAAAGAAACTTATGTGTTGATAATATATTCTAATTTAAACGTTTTATTACCTACCTATCCATCAAGTATTTTGCAGACTGAGCAACTTAAAGCCGAACCGAGCTGGATCGAACTGCAGTTATTTGAGTATTACCTTTAACGCTCCTGCTGCTACTACTAGCGCTTCTATTGGTTGTTTATGTTACTACTTTCGTCTACTATTGTCAGTTATAAACTCTTCATGCTTCAGTACAGTATAGTTTCGTTCTTTGCTGTTGTATTTCTCAAAAACGCCTTATTCGATTGAAGTAAGGGTTGCTGCAGTGGTAGGTTATGCGCTTTCTTAATCGTTTTAAGAAACGAAGCAAATATTCGAGAAAGATTTAACGAATGCTACCGTATCCTAACAAAGAGTAGCACACATATTTGATTAAAATATTGCGAGAAACGGGGTCGGTTTCAATGCAAAAATAATAGGTAACCTTTCGTTACGACTCCAAAAATCGTAGTCAATAGTTAAAGAATTTCTACCGGTCCGAAAAAACTTTACGTAAGTTATCAGGACGTAGTGTAAAGTACACATTTTGTCCTAAGATTCTTAACGATTTAAATTCGAATCCATATCGTTTAACAACTGTACAATAACATAAGATAACAGACAAACCGAAACATTTTAATTACTGCGATTATTTTCTCAAAAACATTGTCGGTGGACAAGTAAGCCCGATGCTATATTTTACGTCAAACAAAACACGGTTTAGTTTATCTGGGCATATTAATTCGCATAACATCAGTTATTTAGTGACTGGAAATTTTCACAAGATGTTTGAACCTCCACATCACCATGAGAAAATCGGTATATGATGAGCTGTTTTTGGTAATCGTATTACTGGGCCATTATTTTTTGTCTGACTGTCAACATAGGCGTGAACAGGACAATTTTTGAATAATTTTACGCTCGGTTAACTGGTTATAAAAAAGAAAACTGTCACATTTAAACGATTCACTTACGGTTCATGCGGTTTTTACAGAAGAACGAAATGTCAGTACAGAGAGTTGCCCTTACGTAACCCACATTCGTCTAGTTGCAACTTTTTCCTTTCGGGCTATTTGAAGGCTATAGTTTATAGATTAAATCCCCACACCTATGATGCCAGAAATGAACATTCAACAAGAAATCGAAGGATTGACAAGATTATTTTACGTCAGGTAACTCACAATTTGATCAGTCTAGCACAAAAGTGCGTCGCTTCCAGGTTGGTCACTTCGAATATCTTTTGTCAAAAAAAAAAAAAAGAAGATAAACATGTAAACTTTTACTAAGGTAAATACAGAATTTAATTTCATTTCACCAATAAAATGTTACATGTCGCAAATGTTTATGGTTTGTAGAGGATTGGTTCTAAATTTCTCACGCGGTATTATACCTGTTACAATTATTATTATTGCTTAGTACTTCGTTATAATGTAATCGTTATGAATTCATGGAACTTGATTGATCATTATTAAAATCTAAAAATTACCAATTACAAGTTCATTTCTAACAAAATAAATTGCGTTACGAGATAAAATATTTAAATATTCAATCTTTTATTTAAATATTGTATCTTTAAATATTTTATGGGTCATTCTATGAACATACAAATAATACTTTCATCAATATTTCTGCGTTATTAATATATTATTATATTTCCGCACGTTTTTTATCCGATTATGTAAGAAGTATAATCTGTCTAACAGACAAAATTACCAGGTCTGCTTGTTGGAAGCGGTATGGGAAAGGAAGTGGTGTGAAAGGAAGGGGGAATGAAAGAAAATTGGGAATCATACACGGTATATATGTATGTTTCTCAGTCGATTATCATTTGAAAGGTGTAGCACACGTATTATTGGTTAGATTCCACTGCTGGCAGCAAGGTTTGTAAGAAAAAAGTACTTGGAGATTGGTACTGAAAATAGAACCGGAAAATGGCGGTTATTATATATTATAAATATAGAATAACGAGTAGAAAAATATATACCCATTTAACGCATAAAATGTTTTATATATATTATACGTATCTATAACCTATATATATATATATACAATATATAAGTATTATAATTGAAAAAATGTCAACCTTAATAAATATATTTTGAGAGAATATACATGTTTTTTAAATAATAAAGTTCTGATAATGTGGCGAGGAAAAAATCTTTTGAATGAACACTGATCAATTTTAGTCAATGGTCTCGATACACAAATTTTGATATCAAGTTTTTAAAAAAAATCTCCTTTTACAGAACGCAGTAATTATATTTTAACCTTGAGTGGCTTTAATCTTTGATCTATTCTAATACTAATTTAAAATTAATTAAAAAGAATTTTTATTAGTCGTAATATACCGTATGAATTAATTTTTATTTAATCTGTGTAAATTGTTAATTGAAATTAAAATTAGTTTGTACGTTCCTTTGTTTAATGAAATAATAGAAATTTTTTTTATAGAAATCTATTAATATTCATGGATTAAAAATATATGATTATAATTTAGCGTAAGTAATCAATAAGTTAACATATTTTCTTTCTTAATAAAAACACCCCTCCTGTTTTTTTTTTTCAAGAATTCATTTTCACTTACCATAAAGTCGTTTATTGCACAGACTGTCAGTAACTTATCAAAATTACGGTTGTCGTAAACTTTTCCGTGCTTTTTTTTTTTAATACTTCGCTGGTTGGGGTTGCTGGAAATAGAAGAGCTATTTGGGGGTTAGAGGGATGAATTGAATACCGGGTCACGCACACACCGCACCCTGTTCTTAATACTGCAGTGCTTCTAAGGAGTGTTTACATCGTTCAGGGTGACTTCATGTGGCGCCTTAACCCTCTCTTACCGTCTTCTTATTTTATTTGCTCCATCCTTAGTGATTTTATTCTCGATGACACGCTTGTAATATTGCCTTTAAAAAGGCTTATCATGATTCTGCTCTTAATTCTTTAAAAAAAAAATCCTTAAATAATAATTTTTTTAAATATTCTGTAGGAAAAATCTTCCTTTCAGAATGTTTTTTACGATAATTAATTTTGATATAATATAATACAAGTAAAAAATTTATATTTATTAGTTTATTGTATTTTTCCCTTGTCCATCTTATAAAAACAAATCAGTTCTGTCATTATTATATCAGTTACATTACTCTTCCTTATTTAAATTTTTCTTTTTCTAGATGAATTCTTTTTTATCATAAGGGACTATAGTGAGGAATTGATTAGGAGGATGAGATGAAATGGCAATTCTGTAGCGTGTGAAAATGTCATGCCTGACCGGGGGACCTCTGGGTAAAGTCCGAGACGCTACCATTCGTGCCACAGAGACCGGCTTCCAGAGTATTTAATAAATCTCAAATTAATCATTATGTACTGTATATATATGGTGTAATTTTTGTTTGATTGCAATTTCATGAAAATAGCGTACATAGAATTTACGTTAAAGCCGAATTGGCTTTCAACAACAGCGAATATTAAGACAATGAAATACTATAACTTAAATTACAAAATCAGTCGTTTATCTAAGAGCAAATATTTTTTACTTATGAAATATAATCGAAGTGAAGATCGATATAAAAAATAAATCCTAATTAATAATATTTTTTGAACATTCTATTTTACTTTTCTGATTATGCTACCGAAGTTACAGGTATTAAATTAATTATAATTTTGTTGTAAATTTAGTATAGATAACTAAAACCATATTTGAAGAGAAAATATATCAGAATTCCTCTTTAAATCATTCTTAAGAGGATAAAACTGGATAGGGAAGTTTCGTATAGTTTGTATTCGGAAAGAGCTAAAACTATTTAACTTCGGACTGACGTACAGCTGAGTTCTTAAATGATTTTTAAATGAGGAAACCTTGAATTATTAATTCAAGAATTAGTATTAATTAATGCTAATTCTGGAATTTCCCAACTAGCTACTAAGTTGAAATTGATCATTTATTATGAGATGTTTGGGAAACTTAGGAAAAAATAATTTTTATTAAATTTTCTAGTTAATTACAAGGGAATTAATTCCCCTTAAATCGTATTTATAGATTATAAATATATTATTTTACACATTTGTAAATATGAGCTACAGAATTCTATTTATAGATGGAAATGCATCACTAATTGTCCCATTTCCTGAATAAAGTGGAAAGTTGAATCTTTGCATTGTTATTACTAAAGGTGAATTTAGGAAAAGAAGAAACATTATTCTAATACTTAAAGGTTATAAAAAAAATCATTAAACTTAAAAAGTCAGTATATTCCTTTGCGAAAAACAAGTTTTCCTTTCATCCTCATTAGAGTCAATTATTTAAAATTTTTTTTTCTGTTGTGTATTAATTTAAGTTTACTTTGTTCTGTTAGTTGTGTTAAGTGTTTGTTTTCCTCAGGTTTATGTTTTTCTTTATGTAGTAGTTTTTTTTAATTATTGGCCTAGGCTAGGCTACCTAACCTAGCGGTCGCGGCGTTGCTATGGACCAGTTTCCGGCTGTTCCGCGTAGCAGCCACTCAGCGAACGGCAGTTGAGAGGCGGTAAACAACAACACGCAGGTGAATAGAAAACCTGGCTTATTCAATTACTCCAACCGAGATCCACGGAAGTCGTCGAGGAAGAAATTAATAAAGGATAAGATCGTTGAAATTATGAGTGGTTCTTCGGGTAATAGCAGTGACTCTGATGTTACGGACTCGATTCCGGTCCCTCCGCCATGGCAAACGGTGCCGGTTTTACGCACGTTGCCGTTAGCTGACACGACTTCTGGGATTGACATACCTCTCTCGAGTAGATTTGATCGTTTGCCGGTGGAGGAGACTGACGGTGCTGCTCCACAAATGAAGAGGTTAAGGCGCCTCCGATAGTACTGCATGGTATTTCAGATATCACGAAGCTGAATAAGTTGGAGTTGGTTGCGAACAAGGCGGAATACACCGTGAGAATAATAAACAGTAAACAACTTCGGCCTACTGGCGCGAGTGTAGCGTCTCTGCCTTTCTTCCGGAGGTTTCAGATTCGAATCCTGGTCAGGGATGGCATTTTCACACACGCTACGAATTAAATCATTCATCTCCTTTCTCCTTTCGATGTGGCGCTGATGACGTGGACGTAGCTACCAGTGCTTAACCGCTGTCATGCAGGGGACAGCGTGGCGCTCTACTTTGTTGGAGGTGGACGGAATACAACGAGGTAGGGACTATCTCAGGGAGGTTATGGACTTAGTTAGAACAAAGAGAACGTTTAGAAGGAGATGGCAGCGGTTCGGGAGACCTGAGACGGGAGGCGATGAACAGGCCGGCCCGCAGATTGAACGTAGTATTGCGTGTGCACAACAATGAGTCGTTCAAGGAGTATGTTGAGAGTCTATCTCTTCTGAGGAGGGACGATCATTCTTTGTGGAGGGTGACGAGGAAATTCAAGCGGCTGCCAATCTCTTGGTCAGTCGTACGACTTACTTATAGGTCCATTGTAGAAGTTGATTGTGAGTAAATAAAGAAATTCAGCCAAAAAAAATTATTTATAAATTTTTATAAAAAATTAACTCAACATCTGAGTTTACAGTGACCTAATAATATAACACATTTAACACATGTTGTTCAATATAATTACGTTATTTATTTAATAATTTAATTGTTCATGGTTAATTATCGTTTTTTTTTTTTTTTTTTTTTTTTAATTGGAGGTCATTATTTTTCAAATTGCAAATGTTGTTTCTCCATTAACCTTGTGAACAGACATAGCATCCAGAGGGATAATTAACAGCTGATAGGGAACTATAAATACTTTTTTTTTTTTATTTTTTTTTTATGAGCTTATTATTTCTCACGTTTCGTACGAATATATATACACCCCCTTTTCGAAATCTTAATGGAAAATTTGTTTCTGTTCACTTACTTTTATTTAATTTTGAATGGGTTTGTTTTTTGCCATAAATTTATCAACACTTCTTTTCCTTTTTACTTCCTTGAAAAAAGTAAAGAAAGTATTGTGATCGCGAAAAATTTCGGTTTTCAGATTTCTACGGAAATATCCATTTTTACCATTCCTGAGTCCATTTTGACTAGTTTCGGCGTGACGACTGAACGTACATATGTATGTACGTACGTATGATCGTATGTATGCATCTCACATGACTCAAAAACGATGTGCAGTAGAATGTTGAAATTTTGGATTAGGACTGTAGTAACACCTAGTTGCACACCTCACCTTTTGATAACAATCGGCTGAACCAAAAGTGTTAATGTCAAGTGTAAAGTGTTATAAGTCAAAAGTGGCTTAATGTTTTTATTCTTTCTTTGGTTTTAACATTTTCCTCCTCTTTATGTTTATCTTCTCTTAATTCTTTTATTCTTCCCTTGTTCTTAACATTTCTTCCTCTTCATATTAAGCTTCTAGTTTTCTAGATGTGTTTTTTCATGTATTATCTTTCTTTTTTCATTATGATTGTTTCTTTTTCATTCTTGATTATTCACCAAATAATCCAATAACAAAAACTGAATGTTTTACTGTAAGGTCGAAATTAAAAATTGTAACCAGTATAAAGGAGTTTACCAAAGGGAATAGTTTAATTATTATTAACTTTTATTTATACGACACACCAGAAATCTGAAACTTTTGTTAATCAGCAACTCACGAAGATACTGATCTACTAATACGAGTAATAAAGGGTTTTTACTCTATCCTAATATTTTATGTAAGATTTTTGAATTAATAATTGTATAAATATTTGATGTTAATAAAAAATTGTGTAACTGCCCACTTTATTAAAGAAATGGAGAATCGTATCTCACTTTCAAAACAAATAAGTTTAAATGAAGCGCAGCAAAGAAACGTGTATATGTAATTTAGTAGGCGTACAAGGAAGTCATGTGGCGTCCACATCAGATTTTTGTTAAAGATAAAATAATATACATAAATAAGTATGAAAAAAAAATGCTATACAGAAAAATTTTAATTGAAATATAGTTTGAAAACCTTTTTTTAATGTTTTATATCTATCAGTATTCTGATGAAAATGTGAATGTTTTTAGTTTGCAAAGCAGTAAAATGGTAGAAAATAGGAGTGTAAAATTATGTAATGAAATACCACTTTTTTGAATTCAAATTTCGGACACAATAATATTAAAAAATATTGTTTTTTCGTAAGTCCAATTTATTTTACTAATATTATTATTATACACCGTAAATTTCACCAAAAAAAGTATAATAAACAGGGAAGTTGAAATGTTTTGATTGGGTTTAATATATACAAAAATTAAAATCAAGGCGAACGTTTTTAGTATTTAATATTATTTCTTTAGTTTATCGGTCGTATAAGATACAGTACAAAATATGTAATTACAGTATATAAAAAAAATAGTAAATCGAACAAAAAGCATGCATGATGCTTTGCTAAAGTCGTAAGCTTTTTCTAATGTAAATACAAACGTGTTCGCCCACACACAAATTTTAGGATCATTAATTTTCATATGTATTATTGAATAAATAATTTGAAAATATTACTGTATTTAAATGTTGAATTACTGGAAATTTATTTTTTATAGAAACTATAAAAATTTAAAAATTGTTGAAATTCACCGCAGAAGCTTACAGAGAATATAGTATGTGGGATTATAGAAATGGAGTTTTGTAGCGTATGAAATAATTCCAAGCCTGACCGGAATTCGAACCCGAGGCCCTCGGATGAAAGAACGAAACTCTACCACTCCAGCTCAAATTTAAAATACACTTGATTGTATAAATTGTTTAAATTCTGAATTTTCATGAATAAGTATTTAATTTCTTTCTTTATGTCTTCGATATGAATGATATGGGATACGTTAATTTGAATTCTTTCTTTCCTGGTATAATAACTCTAGAGCTATGCTACAAAAAGGAAAGTATGGTAATCAGTTAATATATGGGGTGTGATTTTTTTTTGCATTTCTGGACGTTTCATGATCCAGAGACACCAAAAAATAAAAAAAAGTGGGTATAATGTCCATACGTACGCATGTACATGTCAGCGATTTGTAGCTTAATAATTTTTGACTGGATAAACCGATTTTGATGAAATTTTCTACAGAGACTTGTATATATTAGGCAATTTGGGGGTAAAATATTTAGGCCAATATCTCCTGGGAGGGGGTAATAGTTCTTTGGAGACAATTTTCACAAAAGTTTTTTAACATAATACCACTTTATATTAAGCTGAGTACATGTGGGTATGCTTATTAAAAAAAATAAGTAATTGCTCCAAAATTCCTCCTTCTCCAAAAATTGAAGAAGCTATCTTTTTATTTATTTCATATTTTTTAACCGATTTTTTTTTCATACTTTCCTAGGCATCGTAGTTATGCAACAGACCCCCCCCCAAAAAAAAAACAATACTTTGGAGCAATATTGTCGGTGCGGGAGCCGATCATAGTCTTTTAATTTTTTCAAAGCATTTTTTGGTATATTTAAATTTATATTGCTATTAAAGGTTTAAAGAATAAACTTTTAGTAATAATATTACAATAACATTTCATCGTAATTCACCCTCACAAAAAAAAATAGGTTACTTTTTATTGGTTGTACATTTTTAGAGGATTTAAAAAAAAATTTATTCCATTTAACATAGTAAACAGAAAAAATCAATAAATTTTCTTGGAAGATGAGTTTGAAGGCGATGAGGGGGCAGAAAACATAAAACAATAACGAATTTTTTAAACTTTTTTTGGTTTATATAAACATACAATGATAATTTTATAATAAAATAACAAAACTTCATCATCAATTACTCCTACCCCAAAAAAGAAATCTCAGTTAACGTTTTTCATGTGTAATAATTATTTTTCCACTATATAAGAATAACTAACCAATTCCAGGAAAGTATCATAACTTTTTTTTTTAAAACAGTATTTAGTATTAAAGAGTCCAAATAGCCATTTCTGTGCTGAGAATTCCGCTATAAAAAATGAAATATGTTTTACTTGATTTATTTATAATTTAAATAGATGTGTTGTCATATTTAACAAACATCGACAATACTTGGAATTTTTCATTATTCATCTGATTCTATTCATTTTTTTAACACTGCAATTTTTGTTTTTTAATACCAGAAAAGGAATTTCTCATGCATAGCTCGCGGCTAATTAGTCATTAGAAGGAAGAAATATAAACTTACCGAATTAATCGAAGTGGATCTAGTATTGAGATTTAATCCCTGTGTTTGTAGAAATATTAGTGACTTCACAGTTCAAGAACGGTTGATTCAGTATGTCGCACTTTTTAAAAGACAGCTTTGGAACAGGTTCTAAGTTACGTGTCACTTCAACAGGCTGAATAGCATGAATTAAGTTAAACCAGTTTTTTTTTTTACTGGGGAATGTAGAGATAAAAGCGGGTGTACCTGTATTAACGTTAAGTCTGTACCGATAAATCTTTCTTTTTGTTAGAGAAAGCTTTAAGAAAATTATTAAAATATAATTTACCTGTTCAATTTAAGCCTATCTATCCACGTCAGCATAATAATAATAATAATACTGTTTCAATGCGCGACATATATGGCGAATTACGAAGAGAGGTATTTTAGTGTATTAAAAACGATCAATAAGAAATTTCTCCTGAATGGCTCATGAAACTTTTTATAGATTTTAATTTATTTGGTTTTTTATGCAGTACTCAATTTGTGGAATATTTTAGTCCCTACAAGGTAATTTTTGTAAAAGTAATTTTAAAATTTTTTTCTGATTCTTAAAATTAATTAAAACTTACGTTTAATTTTCTTTCCGTAAACGTTATTAAGAATGATTGTATAAGTCTACTTATCAGATATTCCGCAAGTTAATAAGTATTTTAAAGCCCGCAGCATCTTAGCCTGTGTTTATTTATGTAGTGAATGTGTTTATAGTCACAAATTATCTGATATACTGGCAAGAATGTGTAGTTAATTGTAACTCAATAACAAAGTGATTGCCAGGAGAAAAGATGAGGAGAGACCTTAGCGTTATTTTTCCAATTTCTAATGTCTACATTTCACAGGAGCAGAAAGTCTCTAACCCTCTCTATTACTTTAAAGTCCATGGAAAATAATAGTTATTTGCTTATGTTTTACAAAAGGAAAACATTTTGTAAGCACTAACTTCTTGATACACTCTTAAATTCGCTTGTTATTTTTTGAAAGTAAATTAAAATCGAATGAAAACTTAAAGCGATTTAAAATGAAAATACTGAAACATTTTGAGGTTTTTGAGTAAAATGCTCCCTGTATTTTTAAATCATCACCTGCTGAAATAAATCTATTATTATTGGCTTGTTCACTGATTTCTCTACTGTTTTCTTTCATATTTTTCGCTTCGGATTTCCTTATTTTTAATCCCCGCTCTAAAATCAGCTTATATTTTGATATGATACTTCATTTTTACTTACCTTTGAGAAACTTGATGCAGTGTCAATTTAAGAGCGTTTAGAAAAATAAGCGAGGATCGCTGAAACGCGATAGACTATTATTATTTTATTATTATTATTAGTTTATTAATAATGGTCTGATTAACCGAACCATTTTATCTCCAATCGAATTTGTTTAAATTTATCTCAAATAAATTTGTTGAAAGCCTTAACATCGTTAATGACAGCAAATCAGATGTATTCCATGAGTATTTAACTTCGTTTAAAATGAAAATTAGATATTTTTGGATGATTGCTGATGTGTGAAATATTTATAATCGCCTTTTTTCTAGTTACACTAATTTATTTTCTAGTTATTTAAGTATAATGTGTGTTGGTAATGATTAATTTCGCTATAAATTATTAAGCTTGACATTCGTATTTCATTTATATTAGTGGATAGTTATTTTACGATTAAGTTTGACTAGGTATTTTCTGTATTTTTTCATTTTATGTTTAATTTAGGCTAGGTAAATTATCCATATATTGTTTTTTTCGTTGTCTGCATTTCATTTATTTTAAATTTTGCGGAAGCGAGTTAGTTTTCATTCAGTTCCCTAACTGACGATAAAATAGTCCTGCACATTTAGGTTTTTCACATTATTCTGCACATTTTATCACATTACTGCACATTTATTTTCACATTGTTCTGCTGCACTTCTTCTTGCACTTAGTTAGGTCTTCCTCGATTCCCTTTTTCTCGGTTTGTAGATTAGGTATGTTTATGAAGGCGAAGGATGGCTATAAGGAGTGAAACCAGACCAACCACTAAAAAGAAAAAAAATTATTGTTAGTCTAGCCAGGTATAATTCCAAAATCAGCTATTATTTGTTTTCATTTTTATGGTTTCATTAATTTCCGAAAAATTGTCAAACAAATACTAGAAATATAATTCAGAAGATAAAATGAAAGAGATAACAGTGTACTAACCATATATATCAGAGCTTATGACCTCTGACAGCCAGCCAATGAGATACTTCCGTAGCGAACTAACATTTAACTGCTCCCGATACATAAAGCATTGTTTAAATTTCGCCTCCTGTCAAATGTTTTGTAATTTTGAAGAGATAATACCTGTTCAAAATGTTCATTTTTATTTATTTATTTATTTATTTATTTTTATTCGTATTATTATTATTTAGTATTAGTATATAAAAAATTTAATTACTTTTTTTTAAATTGATAAATGTAACAAATTAAAAATTATTTATGTAGTAGAAATGGTTTTATATGGTAATAAAAGAAGGAGAAAAAGCTTCGTAATCTTTTAGAATGAAGGATATTAAAACTTCCGGAATAAATTAAAAAAGGTAATTACTTAATCATTTTAAATTTATTTTTTTAATTTATTTAAAAAAAAAATATCTTTAATAGAATCATATTTTATTAATAATTTATCTATAATTAGGTCATAATATTTTTATTCTAATGAATTACTTTTATTTTTAAATTTAATACGTGTTGTGGCCTCTTGATTCTTGATCTTGGTTTATTATATAACTTCTGGTTACATAACAAAAAGTATAATTTCTGTTGACTTGTTGTTCAAGTGCTCAGTAACTAAAGCAACAGTTACTTTAAAACCGAAGTTGCTTTTAAGCAAACTAATAAAGATCGATAAATTTTACTCCTTATAAAAAATCCACTGAAATAATAATTTACTAAATAAATTTATAAACAAATCAGCAAAGTTTAATAATAACAAAGTTCAGATGTTTTCATCATTTTAGATGATATAAATTAAAATAATTATTATTATGTATTTGAAATATTTATAACTTACTGGAACTATTCAAGTGAAACATTAGGTTCTAACCTTCTGCTTTAATAATTCGCTTTATTTCATACTTTATAATATATATATATATATATATATATATATATATATATATATATATATACACGAGGTGTGTGAGAAAAGTAATGAGATTGGTAACACTGTGAGCGATCTGGCAACGCTGTGTCTACCGGTCTGTGCTAGACCGGTTTGTTCATCCCTCCCTCATGCTCAGTACGAGTTTCAACTCCGTTCAGCCAACACATTGTTTTTGACAGCGTCATCAGTGAAGTTGTGTTACGAAAATGGAGCATCGGAATTTAGAGCAACGTTGTGCAATCAAGTTTTGTGTTAAAACTTGGGGAATCCGCGAGTGTGACCTTTGAATAGTTGAAACAGGTCTATGGGGAACATTGCTTATCAAGAGCACACGTTTTCCGCTGGCACAAATCGATTTGGAAGGCCGAGAACACGTTGAAGATCAACCTCGCTCAGGGAGATCTTCAACTTCAAAATCTGACGAAAACGTTGAGCGTGTGAGGATTCTTGTGAGGTTAGACCGTCTTTTAACAATAAGGATGATGAGTGAACAGTTAAATTTAAACACTTTCACCGTACATCAAATTTTGATAGACGATTTGGACATGCGAAAGGTTTGTGCGAAATTGGTGAAAAATTTCACAACGGGACAGAAGGACAATCGAAGAAACGTGTGCGTTGATCTTCTTAAGAGGATTGACAATGAACAAGAATTCTTCAATCGTGTGATAACAGGTGATGAATCCTGAATATTTGAGTACGATCCTGAAACAAAGCGAAGAGTGGCACACTCCGTCATCTCCTTGACCGAAAAAATGATGAATGAGAAAATCAAAGATCAAAACCATGCTGATTTGTTTTTTTGACAGTAGGGGTATTGCGCATAAAGAATTTGTTCTTCCAGGACAAATTGTCAACCAAGTGTTTTACAAAGGTGTCCTTGAAAGGCTCAGGAAAAGAGTGATTTGCGTGAGACTAGACATTGCAGACAAGTGGATGCTTCATCATGACAATACCCCGAGTCACACGGCCATTTCCATCACAGAATTTTTTACCTCAAAACGCATTTCTACGGTTCCACAACCCTCCTATTCACTTGATTTGAGTTCTTGTGACTTTTCCTTATCCCGAAATTGAAACATGTCTTAAAAGGACGTCATTTTGGAACTCTGAAGAACATTCAAAAGACTATGATGGACCGGTTAAAAGCCCTACCAGTTGAAGCCTTCCAGCGCTGCTACCAGGAGTGGGAACAACGACTCTACCGGTGTATAGCTGCCCAAGGGAACTACCTTGAAGGGGATAATATTGTTGTTTGAAAAAAATAAAAACTTTGGTAAGTAAAAAGTCAGTCTCATTACTTTTCTCACACACCTCGCATATATACCGTGTGTTCCAAAATGAATATCGGGGTTTTTAAAGTTATGAAATATCTATTATGTTTATTTACACTGATAAATTATAAATGAAATTTATAATGATAACGAAAGGGCAACTCAAGCAGTTTTTCTTAAAGTGTTCAATGTGAGCACCACTTGTCACACGGCACATATACAGCCGATAGGAAAGCTCATCCCGAACTTTAATCTTGCAGTTGTCGCTTGCAAGAAGCAAGCGACAACTGCTGCAATCCTGTGCCTCAAGTTGAGTAGGTCAGCCGGTAATGGTGGCACATACACTTGATCCTTTATAAACTCCCAAAGAAGATAATCGCACGGGGTCAGATCGGGAGAACGTGAAGGCCACGGCAAACAAGCCCTGTTATATGGTCCCCGGTGACCAATCCAATGGTCGAGGAGAATCTTATTCAATCAATCACATACAGCGTTACACCGGTGAGGAGGCGCACCATCTTGTAGCCAAATAAAGCTCTGAAGTTCGTATTACAGTTGAGAAAAGATTTCCTAGGACTACGCACAAAAGATTCTCTTACACGTTCAACATTGTCTTCGAACATACTCACTCGGTCGTCCTGTACTCTTCCCTTTACAAATACAGCCAGTGGTTTCAAAATCGTTCATACCATCTACGAATTATTGTCACTCGAGGGAACACAACGGAACGCACGATGAACGGTAATTACTGATGCAAACTTTGTAAACTGCAAAACAGAACGCTTTCCGTTGGGGGTCGCCATCTTGGCTACTAGCGCTTTCAAGCGGAAAATACAGGAAACAGTTAATAAGCTTACGCACAGCTAAAATTGTTTGAGTTGCAATGTCATTTCATATATAACCGATCAATGTACGTGAAACTTGATAAATATTAAAGCTTTAAATCCCCGATATTCATTTTGAAACCCTCCCTCATATAATATATCAAATTTTTCATTGAAATGCATGTAAATAGAATTTATTAAAAATGAATCTCATGAAAATAAAATATCTATCTGAGTCCGATAGATAGAGTCCGAAAAGAATTTAAAAAATTCAACGTCTAGAGAATAACCGTAATAGATGCAGAGTCGCGGGGCAAAACAAGAAACAAAGAATGACAGCGTCATATTGAAACTGTTTGAAAGGAATAAACCGGCTGGATACTACGTCCTCCTTCAGCGCTCATAAGCTCTGAAATGTATAATAAATCTTTCTAGGTATAATAAAACTTTCTAGGTAACATACATAACGGATAGGCAATAGAATAAGTAATAGTAAGCATAAACTGATACAGTTCATTAATGTATAATGTTACCCTTAATACTAATAATAAATGAAATGGAACGTGAACCATATCAAACATTATCTTGATATTTTATTAAGTTGCAGATTGTAAATATTGCACTGAATGACTTGTTTATTATCTTATAATTAGTAGGTTATTTAATATTATTTTATTCATTTAACGGGGAAAAATATTCATACACACAATATATATATATATATATATATATATATATATATAGTGTGTGCGTGTGCGTGCGTGTTTGCACGGTAAATCCAATTTAATAAATACAACATAGCAATCATTTTAAGATGAACTAATAACTCGCGTGAAACGGTATTCAACTGTCATAATATTCACGTAGTTATAGATTAAAATAAATCCACCTACGGTCAAATTATTACAGTTAATTTATTGTAGGTTGATAATGACGGATAACTTGAATAGCTTGTTTAGGAAAAAATACAAGAGCAACAATTGTAATTACTTGATTCTGTAAGAAATATATATTAGTATCTGAGATTAGGTATGACTTTTAAACTGGCAGTTGTCATCTGTAGACCGTTCCTGGAGAATGTCATCTGGTTTAAATGATGGAAATTCTTATTATAGGCTACAGGATGTACTACAGCTATATGCAGCTGATATATATATATATATGTATATACTCGTATGTCTTGGTCGATATTAATTAGAAGAACTAAACCAATAATATTAAATGATATATAAAACAACTTTCAAACATTTTTACTTACTCATTTAGTCCGTTCCCACCATTTTTGGTTAAATTATTTCATAAAATTTCCATTAGATTTTCTATTAAGTCATGTTGTTGGTGGTGGTGGTAAAAGCAACTTTCTTTTCTTTTATATACTTATATATTTACTTTTCTTTCTTTACAATTTAAATTAATATAATTTTACCTAACATGTTTAAAGTCAATTTATTTAATTGGCAATCTTTCATTAACGTTATAAATATATATATATTTATTATCTCTCTCTCTCTCTCTCTCTATTTTTCTTCACTCCCCACGGAATAAATTAATTATCTTTTAATTAACTGTTAATTACATTTTTTAAATATTCGGTTGTTTATATATATATATATATAATTAGGTTATATCTGTCATTCTATTTATACTAAGTTTTTATCAGAATTAAATGATTCATTTTGTGTAATTTAAAGATATGTAATTAAACCTTTTATATATACTCGTATTGTGATTAATTCATTATTTTATATTTACAACCGTGATTCCATATCTAATTAAATAAAAACAACATTTATATCTGACGTTTAAAAAATGCAAAAATAAATCGCAGAATACTTCTTTGTACGTTTACGCTTCCGATAGAATAAAATACATTTAAAAAAATAAATATTACAATACAAATAGAAATAATGTCATAAAAAGTAAAAAAATAAGTAATTTTTATTATTTTTCAATTCTTCTACAAAATTACAAAATTTTGATTATTTAAAATTGTTGCAAAAACTTAAACGCTTAATTTGGCACCAACTTCTAAAAGTCGAAATTTGTAAAAAAAGATTATTAATTTTGCTTTTTATTGGGTTTTTAAATCTAGTCTATTAGGTAATTTATAATTATATATTTTTATTTAAAATATAGGTAGACCTACAAAAATGATGCCCGTATCAAAAAGTAGAACCATTTATAAGATATGAAAAGACAAGAAACTTATGTCTTAATAAATGTGAATTTTTTTTTAAATACAAAGAAACAGATTATGATCTCATCGAAGACTCTTTCTGGATGTGGGTTATATTTTATTTCACTTCAAGTTTTACAAAATAGTTTTCTTAAGTCTTCACGTGAATATATCTCTAACAATAAAAATATGAAAACATATATGCCATAATACAATAAAAATCCAGTTCCAACTAATTAATTGTGAGATCAACGAAAAAAAATTAATTTGTTTTTGAAAACAATAAAAAATCGTCTACGGCTTAAATATCTCGAAAAATTTACTGCGGGAATACCAAAAATACATGCTCACAAAATTACAAATAACTATTAGGATCGTTGCATTTAGTAAAAAGTAAGGGTTGAACTTCAACATTTATAAAATATTTTCGTGTACAGGTTGAATTCAGAACCTTCTGATTCAGGTTAAAACTAAAAGCCCTTTTATCAATATTTGGACGAACATATATATATATACGAATGAGAATAAATATGTTGAAAAATTTTTTTTAATGAAGCAAATTTAATCATAATTTTTCAAAAGGTGTATATATATATATATATATATATATTATTGGTTTTTCTTTAATGTTGAATGAAATTTATTATCATAAATGTTGTAAAACCATGTTATTATGGAAAAGCTTTTAAGAAACAGTGTTACTAAAATTGGTGGGTATTAGTTGTTAGGCCAAATTAGGGAATATAATTCCTAAAACTGGTTATACATTTTTTAAGAATCGTTGAGAGCGCCAACTTGTTTTTTTTTTTTTAATTTGGTCTGAACAACGGAATCTTGAATGTTAATATAAGTTATAATTTTAGAACTGTACGGCTAAACTACAGAAAGCTTATGCTGTAGTTTCTGAAAAGTATTTTCCTTATTATTTCTTCACTTTAAGTGTAACATGATGCCATTCTCTAGTGTAAATTACTCGGAAAGTAAAATATATATATTTTTTTTTTTTAATGATTTGTAGCGTGTGTGAAAATGCCATGTTTGACCGGGCCCTCGGGACCTCCGGATGACAGGCTACCACTCGCGCCACGGAGGTCGACAACAGATTAATGGTTAAGATAGAAAAAAAGAACGTTTTGCAACATAATTGCAGGTAATTAAAACAACTTTAAATTTCAGTGGAAGAGCGTCTCCGCTTTTCAACCGGAAAGTTTTATATTAGAATCACATTAAAACATTAAGTGATAACGGTGAAAATTTTTACACTTTTTATGGAAAATTCGGTAAAATAATACTGCATTGTTTGCCGTTACAATCTTCCGAGCTTTGAACCGTTATTAATTAATTAGACCTTCTTAGATCATACATTCTAAGCCAGACGTAACAATCAGAATTGGCTACTTATATTTTATTCTAATATGTACACTCCATGCTAATTTTAAACCACTTATAAGTAATCTTAATAAGTCTGTTTGGGAACGTATTATATTCATTTCCGTCAACACATGCCTGGTAATTAAGAAAGTAAAAAATTAGTTGTAATTTGGCTCTTTTTATTCATACTTCCTCGCGCGCGGGAGTCCAAGTATACCACACATTTGTATGACTTATGATACTTGTGTGTGTGTGTGTGTGTGTGTGTATGTATGTGCTACAATGACACGCGCGCCACACCAATGGCGAAGAAGAGAAGCGATGGTCCCGAATCTTCTGTGTTAATATCATTCTTTAATTTGATTATTTAAAATAAACTTAATTATTTTGTTTTTGAAGGTAAATAGGAGAAACAGCTTACTTAATTCTAACTTTGTCTTAATAAGCAACTAGCCAGTATGTATGTTTTTCCTTAATCTTTATTTTAATGTAAATTCTATAGTTAAATTATTTGTGAACTATTTCTTATTTAATTTCGTCATACATTGTTAAACGTATGATTGAATAATAAGTTACATCTGTAGAAATTTTTTGTTTACATTTGGGATTCAGTGATAAGTTATTGTCACTAATATATTGATTATATATGTTAATAAAAAAAAGATTCTCTTTCAATTACTGATCAAGAGCTACGGAAAAGTTTGATTTTCTTAATATTTTACACGTATGCCTTAAGATAATTTTGAAAAGAGGAAGTCGATTTCTACGGAATTCTTGCTACATAATTATTCTTTTAACCTAGGCCTGAAGTAATTTTTTAATGGAAAAACTAGTAAAGGATCAGTCAATTAGTTTAATAATTAAATTCTGTTCTAGTATCATTTGAACAATAATTTTGCAATAGAATTCAATGTAAGTAATTCTTAAACAGAATTAAACTCTTAAAAGAAAAAGAATTTCCTGAGCGTTTGTAAACGTTTTATTAGAATACGTCGCTTATAAATCTGTTCGATTACTATATTAACATACCGATTATTTTCTATGTTCATGCAGTGTTCTTTTGACAAATTATTCAGTGTATGTTTCTAAGAACTTTACAGTGGTGATATTAAACAATTTCTTAAGAACTGTTACGTTAAATGTATCGTGTATGTTTTATTTTTTAAAAAAACCAGTAAAGAGTACATTCTGCTTACTTTGTTGCTTAAAGGTCAAAGGTGAAGAAACTTTATACAGTTAATGCAATTGATAATGGAAGCAGAGAGAGAATAACAGAGGAACATAAAGCGAACGAGTGTGCGGTAGTGATTTAGGGTGAGGGAGAGGAAGAGAGAAAAAACAGGTAATGCAATAAATAGTGCAATACGTGAGGACGTAGTAAAAACAAGATCGGCCGGCGTTGGTCGGTCGACACATGGCACGGCGGTAGGACAAGTGGCCCAAATCTTTCCCCCGACCTCGTCCTTCTCGTTCTTTCTTATTTCCTTTCCTATTATCTTCTCTCTCTCTCTCTCTCCATGTTTCTCACCCGGCAGCAACTACTATTTCATTTGGAACAGGTCAGGTCGGTGCATTTTGGCGAGCCGATGGAATGTTGCGGACCTCCCACGCCCACCTTAACGTACAACGACCTCAGAGCTGTACAGCATCCGGGTAAGTCGATCGCTCGAGATATGTCGCATTATTCCACGTAGAAATTGATAAATATCGACAGTTTATGCTATTACATTTAATTATAGGAGATATTATATTGTTCTAGTATTTTAAACAACGATTTAGATGAGTTTTATTTCCTTTTTATTTTAATTACACGAGATTCCGTGTTAGATTTATCGAAAAACGATGAAAGTTATTAATTCTGCGTACATAAAATTATCACCGTATGTCTTCATTTAAAAAAAAAAATTAAATTGATAACTGTTATAGTTTTTAAATTAAGTCTTGTATACGTAAATGTAATTTACGGCAACTCTTACAAACTGATTTATTTACAAAAAACTTCTCATTAGGGACTATTTTATAAAGTTGGACTATTGTTAATAAAAAGTATTTTTTTTCTTGGATTAAAGATTAAAAGTTACAGCAATAAATGTAGGTTCTAAATGTACAAAGATATAAATATTATTTAACTATAAGCTTTGACTCTTTCAGTTATCTATTTGTTTAAAATAATTGGCAAAAACATTTTAAATGAAAACTTATGACCTTTAGATATGTCATCAATGGTCGCCTGCCCCTCCACCCACAAGAGTTATCGCAGCGTTAGTTATTTTTGTTGTTAATACATTCTACTTTCGATTAATCAGAGTAAAAATCGAAACGTGATTACAATTGAAGCAATGTCTAAATAATCTAAAATGTAATGCATATTACTTATAGAAAATTCAGGTTTAAAGGTTAGCATTAACCAAGGGTGTAAAATAATAAGGCTGAAATAAAAGTTTTTCCTAATAAACAACCAAAATTTTTTTGCACTACATTATTTTAAAAACTAACTTATGTCTAATAAAAAACTAAGGTAAAGCACGTAGTTATGAAAAAAGAAGTTTTTAAAAACGTATAAATGAAGAATGTCCTCTAAATTTTACCTCTAGTTTTATGCTTTACTATTTTTTTAAGTAGTAAAACCGTTTTTCTTCTGAAACAAGAAAATTGTTTCTATTAATTTTCAATCATATAACATTTATAATACTAATTTTTCAAATAATTTAGAAGTATTTCGCCCTAATCATTTCTTATTTCTAGTAATTAGGCAAAACCATTGTCATTATTTAAGAAGGAAGAATGAATATCATAATAAAGGAATCAACAAAATAGTACTGTTTTTTAAATTCGGTAATTTCAGAAAGTCATGAAAATCATTTTTTTTTTTATTAAGAGTTTCCGTTGTTTATTAAAAGTTAAGTCCTTTAATGTGTTTACTTGTTTAACATTTCTTTTAGACAGATTTTGATGTTTTTTCGTTGTATAAGACAATCAATATTGTATCAATACAATGTTTTTGTAATATGATAGATAATATTGTGTAGAATTCTATACTGAGAAATGTATTTTTGCTGATTAATATTTTAATATTAATATAAAATGATATCAATTATAATGTCAAAAAACCCTGTCGTTCCAATGATTATAAAATTATATTAGTTAAATACATTGCTTAGCAGTCATTCGTCGTCGGGGAGGAGTTTCATTGAGCGGATAATAAAACATTTTTTTACCATTTTTTTTTTAACTTGTACTATTAAATTTACTCTTAAATATTAATATATATCACATTAATATAAAATCACATTTTTCTCAGCCTCAAAGTACATGATTAATAAAGAAAAAAAGTATTGGTTGAAGTCCATATAAATGTATAAAAAAACTGTTATATTATTATTATTAAATATCATTTATATATTAATAAATAATTTTGTGAAGATAATAAATAAATAAAATTAATATAAATTAGTACAATAATCTGGATGAAAATAGTTGAAACTGAGTAAGTAATTTGTAGATTTTACAGGAGAATAAGGAAAAATCAGATTTAATTAATATTATTTAATAATTCATCAAAAGTGTTTTAATTTTAAATAAATTCTTCCTTGTTTTCTTTCTGAATCCGATAAAGAATTTCATGTTCGGTGTTAATGATTTTCTAAAAATAATTGGTATCACTCTCCACAGACTCTCAAGAAAATGCGTTTATTTCCTAATATTAGGGTACAATTTTTCTCATAAAGCGAAGTGGTATACCAAGGTAAAATCAAGTAGAAAGGTAAGAAAATAAAATTGTAATGTAGTATCCACATGGCGATTTGAGATTAAACTAAGAATTTTAGTAAAAAAATATTAAGTATAAAATTATTGCTTGGCAAGGTCGATGTAAAGGATTTAAGCATAGGGATTTGAGACTTACTCCGCGTGGTCCTTTTCTTATACAGGTTTACGAGAGGTTAATGTGGTTGATGATGCTTTTATAAAAAATGCTAAACTTACATTTTACAGCAGATAAGAATGATTAAATTAACGGAGAAAAGTATGAAGAATGATTTGAAGAAAAGCTGTTATCAATTTGCTCAAAATATTCAGTTATTAGATTTATCAGATATAAGAAAGCCGAAACTGTGCCTAAAAGTTCACATAATGAGATAATATAAATAACACAAATAACTTGAAAATAAAGGATTTTTTTTTTTAATGAAAAAAGATGAAGTGCAGGGATTTTTGGAAACATTCTACTTAAAGAAAATAAGTACAAAAAAATATAAAATCAATGAAATTTCCAAAGAAAAAGGGGATAGTTGGAATACTTGCCACTGCGTACTTAATCCCACTGAAATGATTTGAAGCTATTAAAAAACTGTTTATGTATCACTGTGGACTTTCAGTAATGTTGACGTTAGATTAGTGATACGCGAAAAGTACCAAAGCATCTTATAACTACCAAAAACTGAAAAAAGTAAGTGGATCACGTTAAACATCGTAAGAATAACGTGAACCGAAGATTATCTACAAGACGATATTGAATATTATCCGTCTACGTCCCTTTCTTCACCAGCCTAAGTAGATCGGTCCGATGTCGTCAAAATGTGGTCGGTTATTTATTTCTTAAACCTGGAATCATCTATTATTAAATAAATGTAAGCCTTGCATTTATTTACTATAATTAAAGAAATACAAAAATATAAATAAAGCATTCGGGTGGTGGCTCTGTTCATCACGCAGGCGAACCGCCGTGACCAGACATTTCTTTTCTTCATAAGTTGTGCAATGAACTTAGAAGATAAAATGACTAAATATTTATGAAAGCAGATAAAAGAATCATGGATTGTCAACGACTTAACTTCTTTAGTCGTTTTGCCATTTCTCTGTACATAAGAAAGAGGAGAAGGGTAGCGTTTATAGAGTTAGGAGAATGTCACGAGAAAAAAGTTATTTTAGATCTTAAGTTTGTTTAGTTTAAAGATTTATTATAACTTAATAGAATTTTTATATTTATGAAAAAAACATTTCGTTGTATTTATTACAATTTTAAGTTTAACTATTTCTGAATATAAGGTTGCAGAATATTAAAAATATGAAAAATATTCTTTCCTCTACAGAAAATAATTTCCTTAAAAAATACAAACGCAATAATATTTATTGTTATCGTTACAAAATTCCCCATTTCTTTACAGTTAATGAATTTATAAATTAATTAAATTCTAATCGTCGTTCGTAATAGACGTATTCATCAATATTTTACAGATATTTATTGTTGCCGGTCTCTGGGGCGCGAGTGGTAGCGTATCGGCCTTTCATCGGGAGGACCCGGGTTTGAATCCCGGTCAGACATGGCATTTTCACACGCTACAAAAATTATCATTGAAGTAATACATCCTATGAAGTAATACCTAACGGTGCTCCCTGAGGTTAAAAACAAGATATTTATTGTTGTTTATTAATATAACGTTTCCATGGTAACTTGATGTTTAATCGTGTTTTTTATTAAAATTATATACAAGTACTCACATATACACAAACATGTAGAAACATTATTAATTTAATTAAATTTACATTAAACAAAAAATACTGTAACATTTCACACAACGAATTATTTTTGTTTCTTTTAAAAAGCAGATAAAATAACTTTACAACGGAATGGATTCAGATGATAATGAAACAGGTAAAAATAGAAATTAATAAAAACGTAAAATGTAAAATAATGTTTTTTTTAATAGATCTAAAAAATTATGACTTTTTCTATAATTGAAGGAATTACATTACTAATGTCTTGGTGCAATGGTTTTCCTTTCGGTGCGTCGAACATAACATATTAGTAATGCAAACGCAAATTCAAGATAATAGCTTTGTTATTTTAAGAAAATTTCTGGCTCTTGAAAATTAATATTTTCAAGGTACTATTCGATAGTAAACAACAATATTATTATGTATTTCCTTTTCATTAGATAGATGTTAGATATTAATTTAGATGGCAAACACCTCCCTAACTTACGCTAATTCTAGAGTTAATTAAAGAAAACAGTTTATAAATTTGTAACACGATTTTACACATCGTATATAATACCGTAGGTTAAGAAGTAGGTTTTGTGATTTGAAAATATAAAAATAGTAACAAAATTTAAAAAGACGTTTTAATAAATTGTTAATTTCGTAACTAATAATTTTATTGATTTCAACCCTATCGATTATTAATAATAGTAAAGAAAAAATGAGTAGTTCGACAGTGAATATCGCCTCTTGAATATATAAATATACTGGAACTTTTTTTTTTACAGAATATAATGCGTTATAAAGTAAAATACATAATGTGAAAATGTTTTACATATAAACGAGATGATCAAGTTACTGCGAGTTTGACAGGGTTAATAGCAGATGAATAACTGCATTGTACAGTTGTATTATAAATGAATAGCATAATGTACACGCATTTATGTAAAGATTAGAGTGCATATTCGTGTCATAGTCTGATATTCACATTAGGAAAATTAATGTACTAAATATCTCAAAAACAGCAAAGAGCGGCGCAAAAAATCCAACTGAAATGTGTTACTGTACATGAAATTTAAGGTGTCTAATGAATGAAAAAATTGAAGTTGGATAAAATATTTTATAAGCTCTTATTTTATAACAGTAGAACTTTCTAAATAGAAAAATCCGTGAGTAAATAAATGTAGCTAAAAGTAAAATCGCCTTTTTAAACATTTATTTCATTAAAAAAAAAAAAAAACAATTAACATATATTTAATCAAGATATTTAAAATCAATTCTAAAAGAATTAGTACAGCTGTGAATAGAAACATTTACAATAAGATTTTAAAAAATATAAAATTCATTATAGTTTATTACAGTTTTTTTTATTTTTAAAAAGGAATTTTATAAAAACAGATGGCAATAGTGTGTAATAACCTAACGTAAAATATTTCTTCTTATTTTTTTATTTATTATTATTTTTGAGGAGGATTTTAAAACTATTCAGGTTTTCAATGATGTTATTGTTGTTGTTGGGATATACTACAAGCCACTATTCGTAAGGATTATTGTGAATTCACAGAAATCTAGCATAGGGTGTCCAATTTTCTTATGTCTTTGATGAATACCAGAATTTCTCTTATAAGATTAGACTGAGTATCCTCAATAAAAAAATAGAAAATGAGTAGAAAGGTTTCCGCCCAAGGTTTGTACATTTTAGGTGGTTATTTTTTGCAGTGTTAATAATTGAAGACAATATGAATATTGTATTACTATTTACATTCAAAAATAAATAAATTTTAATTGTATTAAAAAAAAATAATACTATTTGGAAGATTTGGTTATCACAATCGAGAAAGAAAATAGAAGTGTTGTAATTACCTTCTATTCGTTCTTAGGAGTAACACAGTGGTTAAGGCCGTAAAAAATTCCTTTTACATAAATATTTTTTGAATTCTTAAACTAAACTCTTTAATTACAAAATTGATAATTTGCCGAAGAAAAAATTTAAGCTATAACTTATATCTTAACTATTTATCACGTAAATAAATATCTTCGTGGATTTCTTATTCTGTTTTTTAAATATTACATATTTTACAAATAATTTTATCTAGCGTAGTTGAATGACATACTGTTGTGTGTTATAATAGGTTTTGGTTTAGTTCCTAAAATCTTAGTAATATTTCGAAACCGAGACCCGACTGTAAGTGTAGTACTTAATATACAACACGCATGTGCTCTCTCTCTCTCTCTCTCTCTATATATATATATATATATATATATATATATATCGACATATTAATATTTTTAATTAAATCAGTTAGTTCTATACAAAAATTAAGTTTATCTTTTGATAATATTTTATCTGAGTGACCTGACATTGTAAGCTATAAATAACCCGTATGAACTCTAATCTAAGTATTATTAATAGTCTAAATGTTATCATTTTTAGCACATTGCATTGTATTAACACTTTGATTAACTATATTTAAAATAAAATTAAAATTCCAGTTCAAGGAAAAAAATTAGCTTATTCATGTAATAAAAAAAAAAAATTGTAATGATAATGATTTGTAACAATGCTTTTGAAACGCAACACGTCGAATTTTATAAAAAATATTTAATCGAATTAATTATGATTTTCAACTGTCTGACCATTTAGGCTTTTTATGTAATTTGTAAAATGTCAATCCGATTATAATGTAGATGTATTAATTTCTTAACGAATACTTTTATTTGGTTGATACAATAACGGTAGGACATAGTTAGAAAGGAACTGACTCATTCACTCCTAGCCGAGATATCTTTCTAGTACTACATAGGTTTTTTTTTGTAGAAGCATTTGGCAGCAATGAATAGGTCAGTTGCGGTTAATGACCTTACATATAGCTAAAATAAAGGCGCGATTTTTATTTGCGCGATTTACACTTCCTATGCTTAATCTTCTCGACTGTAACAAAAAAAAAAAAAACATTCCCAAAAATGTTTTACTTTTCCACGAACATTTATAACTAATTTCTAATTACAAAAAAAAATCTCATTTAAAGTATTTTCTAGTATTATTCTTTCTGGGTATTTGTGTTATATTGCATTAGAGAGGATTAGGAGAGCTGACTTTAACTAAGGTCCCCGTACTGGATTTTTTAAAGTTACCGCACAGGAAACAGAATCCCAGTGGATAGGAACAGGGCCCTGGAACGCCCCTATCAAACTACCAAGTACTCAAATTATCATTTCATGGATATTCTATCTTTTTCATGGTCGTTCTAAATGTCTTTTTCTAACATGGCTTTGAATTTGTGTTGATTTCACAAATTTAGTATTATCCATTCTTTCCCTTGTAGATTCCAATATTCTCGTTTTATTATCTCATTAATATTAATTATTTGTTACATTTTTCTATTGCCAAGGTCCTAGTTTTCTCTGCAATTCTTGGCTTTCTTGGAAAAACGTTTTTGGATTCGAGCTATATATCTTTTCTTTATTGACTTCCATCCATATACAAGTATATCAACAGCTACAACTTCAGAATTACTTCATTTCCTTTTAAACTTTCCCTTTGATAGTATGATTTATAAAATCATATGTAAGTTGGAAATCTATTCATTTAGCATCAATATGATGATTGTACTTTGATCAGTATGTTCTTTGTGCTTTGATGACTGACTTCGTTAGACGATAATTTATTAGGGATTTTTTTTTAATTTCTAACAAAAAGGATTCTTTTATTTTTTTGCGACCTTAGAAAAGATTGATCTTGACGTTCAAGGATTTTATTTCTTTTGAATATGATATGTACAGCTGCGTAAGCTGAAGGCAGGTACAAACGTAAACCAGTGAATGCATTAGTATATTTGTAACTTGCTGCAGTCGTTTAAAAATTATCTGAACACTGAATAACTCTATTTTATTTTTTAATTTTATATTTGTCCTATATTATATTTTCTTCTTAATAAATGTATTCTTACTTGCAATAAAAGGATGTAATAAAAAATTAATATAGTCTGGTAAGTCTACGATTTACAATAAATAGCAAGTACCTCGAAGGAATTTTTTAACTTCTTTGTTTATTTATCCGGAGCGCTTTAATTGAGATGTACGTTATGTCAGTAGTAATAATCTCTATAGATTGGATAGATAAAAGAATAAAGACATGTTAAAGAAACAAGCTACAAAGAAAATCTTTTTTCTTACTGCTGTTACTGTACATAGCCTATATTAAAAAAAAAAAAAAAACTTAGAATAATTATTAAGATCCATTCTATTAGAAATAATTAAATATTTATCCACTTGCATAGTTTTTTAAAAATATTAATCGTTATTAATTATTAACGTTTTTTATTTAACCCAGATTAAATCATATTTTGTATGAATTAATTATAAAGCTACGAATAGATTATATTATTAATTTGTTAACATAATAAAGTAAGTAAATCAAATATTAATTAGAAACACATGGAAGTGTAACTTAATAATTACTAAATTTATAATAATATTCTACATAATTAAATATATTTGTTAGGGCTGTCTTATTTATTAGAATATTTTAATTATCTGAAGGATTAGGAGTAAGAGCGATGCACAAATAAATTGGACAGTATTCTTCATACGTTTGTATGTGTATCCTTCTGAATACGTGTATTTAAACAGCTTACAATAAAAAAAAATTTAATTGAAAAATTGTAGGAGAAAGCAAAACTAAAACTTTACATTGCTTAGTTTTAAACACAATAATGGTTCAGTATAATAATAAATTACTTTCTCTTTAAATTTTATGAAGCCACACCTTTACCTGTAACTAATATATCATACAACTTAATATAAAATAGAGCACTATGCTAAAAAAAAAAGAAAACAGTCGTATCTAGTTCATAAAATTATTCGGAAAAAATATAAAATTAAAAAAAAAATAATACGAATATTTTTGTCGAACTACACACGTATATTAGTTTCTTATTTTTCAATTGTAGTTATTAAATACATATTATCAACCCTACTTTTCTTGTGTGTTTTTTTTGTTCACCTTCATTTACCCCGCCACCCCAGAGCCGGAACAGCATTTAAACATAACTGAGCTCCGGGGGATGCCTTCGTCTTAAAATTCCTCGGCAGAACAGGAGGTCCTGTTCCCAAAGAGGTCCCCTCACCGGCACTCCGGTCTTAATGCCCTGCCTCTAATGGGAAATATCCAAGGGGACCCTAACCGGGACGGTCTTACATTCACTCCCACAGAGATGCTGCGAAGCAGTCCCCGTCCAATCATTGATGGTGGGACCCCGGAGCCACCACCCTTCCTGGACTGGGCTGTCCCCCACAGACACGCATCAGCACTAAGCAGCCGCCGCATCTTCATATCGTAAGTGAAGCCTTGCATCCCCTACCCACGGGTGCATGTCCATGCAACCGACAGGAAGGACACCGAGCCTCTCTCCGGCAGTCCTTCCGTAGATGACCGGCCTCACCACAGGTGAAACAGTGGCAGGTACACGAATTGACCCTGTAGCCTGGATTCCAGCAGCGAAACTAAAGGTCATCAAATGAACATCTCATCCCTACAAGCCACCCATCCAATACGATACGCTCATCAGCTAGTAATTTATCCGCAAGGATGGGCGCACAGCCTCAGTGACCACCTGCGTCGTACCTTAGGCCAGTCGCATGGACATAACTTAATCAACACTGATTCCCCCGTGATTTTCTGAAACTCGGTAATGAACTCATCCCGAGTGGTGAGTGTATCCACATCCTTAATAAGGATGAACCCTCCTTTCCCCCTCCCTATCACAGATGTAGTGGGGCTCTCGACCGTCGCAGAAATATCGTATCTTATCCATTCAGCAGTACCACTATCAGCCCGCGCCAGGAAGTAGAGTTTGTTACCTTATCCCTTAGGCGTGGAGAGGACCACCTGGTGACACAGCTCCTTTCACTGAGCGGAGGAGGTCAGCGTAAGTTTTTCCCTCCGCTTTGACTTCCACTATTGTCGTCGGCGGGCCTACCGGCCGTTTCCTGCCGAGATTCTTCTGCATCGACACTAACAAGTGCACAAAGTTTTTCTTCCCGACCCGTCGACTGAAATATTCAACTGTGCGGCGCAAATGTTGCCCAATTTGCCCCGATGGTCCTGAAAAATACACCGTCAGACTGTGCCCATCCTTTATCACCTGAGGTACCGACCGGCAGACAATGGAGCTCACAATTGGCCTTGGTCGAACTGATTACGCGAATTAATAATTAACTCGGCGGCTGGCCGAGGCTCTCATTAACCGTGAGGTGGCCTCCATTTTGAAACCACTACTGTCCCCGAACAGGTCTCGCTGTACAACAAGGACTTGGCCCGCCATCAATTTACCCGAACGACCCAGGTCCCCAATCCATGTTGCTTTACGAAATACCGGAGTGTGATTTGGGTGGTCGATCCCATCCGCTAAATCAATTATCCATCCAAATCCAGTACCCTCCTACCGCAGAGGTACCCTCCACCAGGACTGAAGATTGGATAACATTCTCAGGCAAGCCCCGAAGGACCAGTCTCTCAAGGTCTTCGTCAGCAGCACCATCATCAATCATTCGACGAAGCTTCGCACCTGACCAGGACGCAGTCAGGTCAAGACCCGTGGCTGGAGTCAGCGAGCCATCTCCATGACAATGAAATATGTCTGGGTGGCCTCTTTCACCGTATCCGGCCGAGTTGATTGTCCCTCCTGAAGCTCTGCGATTATTTCAAGAACATTTTGGAACATCTTCATGATACGAACAGAGGCAATCTCCGTTTCCCAGATGCCTTCGGAATTCCCTGCCCCACTTCCATATCATTATCAGACCTTACTGGAAGAGACGGGAAGTCCTCCTCAAGGCCGCTACCATCTGCGAAACCCGCAGCTGCTAAAACCGGTAAAACGATAGCCTGTCCTGGCCGCCGAGCCGATGTGTCTTTCTTCTTGTTAAAATACATCTGCAGAACGTCCGAGGTGGTAAAACAACAATAAAATATAATTTTTAGTTCTACAGCCTGTTGTATTAAAAAGGTTTTTTAATTTATTATATTACAAGAAATTTCTCATTAAGAAGACGCAAACAATATCATTTCCTTTTTAAATATAAAAATTATGACGATGATTTAGGCCAATTTAAGGCTAAAATAGTAACTTATATTTATGTAGATTAATAATTTATGAATTTTTCAAGTGGTATTAACACTTCGAATAATAATAAATTAAAAAAAAGTACAGTTGTGTAATTCGTATTTATGTATGTCTTGTCATTAGGTCAAAGATTAGATTATTCATGCGTTACCATCAGCTGGTGTTTTAAAACTTAGACAACATTAGGAGGTGGTTCAGACGATTGCAATCAAAAGGAGAGGTGTGCAACTAGATTACAGTCCTAAATCCAAAATTTCAACATCCTACAGCTAATCGTTTTTGAGTTAGTCTATACGAGATACATACGTACGTACAGACGTCACGCCGAAACTAGTCAAAATGGATTTAGGGATGGTCAAAATGAATATTTCCGTTGAAATCTAAAAACCGAAATTTTTCGCGATCACAATACTTCCTTTACTTCGTTCAAGGAAGTAAAAAACAGACTATTCATTATTTTATAAACAAAAGTATTTTTTAAAAATATCATATACATCATCTTTCCTAATATGCTTTACATTTTTAGAAACTTTTTCACCGGCATGAATCCATCCATTTTACTAATAATTTTTTGATATTTCTAAAACTGATTTCATCGTAATGCGATTGATTGTTTATTATTTATTATAAATTAAATAATGAGGAAATCGCCTGTTTCTATAATAGCATCATTACAAAATTACTTACGTTAATGATATTTTATCACATTCAATTTTTTATTTTTATTTTACCACATTCAATTTTTTTTACTTTAGAACATTAAAAATTATACTTGAATGACGTTATAAGTGTTAAAGCAGTTGAAATGACGTGACGTGTACATTTGTATCTCATATGAATTGTATTACCTGAGTTGTTTCAACTTCCTGCTGCACGCAATCCGTTCCTGAAATCGGTTGATGAAACGTCCCAAATTATTCACTTATATCATTTCGTCTATATGAATATGAATAATAAGGGTTGATGAAACTGCTTTTATTCGTTTTATGTATTATTAACGAACAAGATAAAGATTCGCAACATAGATACATATTTACTACACTGCTAATGATGATTATTGGAATAAACGCAATGTTCAATGTTCACTTTTAAAATTCTTTCTCGGAAAGAATTTTATTTTATTTTTATCTTTTCTTTTATTTTTGCGTTTTCTACCCGCATTCTGCATTATTCAAGAAACCTTCAATCCAGTTGGGAAGAGTCATATCTTAGCGATTAAGGTTACTTATGAACTATTGATTCTTTTTTACCGATTTTTCGAAGAAAAGTACGGTATTACTTTCGGTCGTATGGTGAGAGTGGGCAGTTAAAATGAATTTTCATTACGTTTTGAGAAGAGTAGTACGAAAATACCATTAACTTAAATTGGGGTTTCCTTATACATATATACATATATTTATTTATAAAATTATGAATAAAATTTTGTGGCTCGAAAATCTCCAAAACTAGATAAAATTTCATTGATATTTAAATGTTCTGTAGTTGTGGATGGATCTGAAGTTGTTCATATAAAATATTGATGAAGATTGGTTGCTGTTCTTCAGTTGTGCTCAATTTCAGGTCGGCAGCAGACAATAATTAAAATAAAATATTAAATATTTATATAATATTAAAATATTATATAAAATAAAAATAACGAAAAGTCGATCTTGCACAGAACTGCGCAATAATTTTTTTTGATGGTCCTGCAGAAATAAATTTTTCTTAAAAAAATGTAATTTTTTTAAGCTTTTCACCTATTTGAGCTTAATTAAGTTGTTAAATTACTTAAATAAATCGCTTTATCTACTTGATATACAGTTAATGTAATAATAATATATTTTCAAGAATTGTTTTATTCATTAAATCCGTTTTGTTTTGAGATTTATTTATTATAATTAATATTACTAATTGTATTATAAATATTGTTAAATTTATCTTTTACATTAGTAAATGTATGTATGTATGTAAATGTATGTATGTATTTTCTATTTTTTTATTACATATCTACTCGTATTTGCAGGATAAATTAAAAATTTAAATGTTCAGTTAAATGCTCAGAATAAATTTAAATGTAGAAAGATGTTTTTGTTGTGTAGAAAAAGTATTTATATTATGGGTGGTTTAGTAGTGTCCTTATTAGGTGACCTTAATATTTTTTATTGCTTTACTTATTTTGTGTGGGTTTTTCCTTTTCTGGATTTTAAGCAAATAATTTTATTTCATATAAATTGTCTTTATATAATTTTAGTCTTTTAATAGTAGGTGTAATATTTCTTCTGCTTTTGATTTTGTATATAATGTTGCTGTTTTTTTTTCGTCTTTGGTAATTCTGTAATATTATTTTCATTAATTAACCAAGAAATTAAACGATTCAGTATTTGCGTAAATCATCGGATTAGATACATAATGCTTAATCTCATAATTTCCTTAATTAGTACAACCAAATAATTTTTTTTACTTAATTCATCTCTAGAACATTTTTACATGTTTGTAATACAGATAAGTTAGTCACAGTATATCTTTATCTTATATACATATTTTTTATTCTTATCTATTATATTTCTTTAATTCCTATATAATTCATTTATACACTTCATTATTTACCCGTTTTGTCGTTTTATTTATTTTTTAAACTTTAATTAACTTTGTTTCGCTCCCTTATATAATTAAATAATGTTTTTTCAACCAATTTTTTTCCATATATAAAATTCAATAAGAAATTTATTGATTTTAAATTTTATAAAGTTTTCTCCCACTGGTATTCCAATCCAAATAAGCATAAAAACAAACAGAATAAATTGAAGGTATGTAAATAAATGGGAACAATACTTAACATGTACAGATACAAATAAATAAACAGGGTAAAAAGCTTTTGTATGATTTCTTTTATTGCTATAAATTTTTGTTTGGGTTTTTCAGATTATCAATAAATCCGATATGAATACCACATGACTTTCTTGTACACCTATTAATACACATTTTTCTAAAATTAAAAGTACATAAAATTTTATTTCATTAATAACTTCTGATATTTTTTCATATATATTTTTTTTATTGTTTTATTGAATTATTATGTATTGTAACAGTTTTTTTTACGATCAGAGGTTAATAATTAAATGTAAAATAAATATATTTAAATTTTTAAAAAACCGATGAAGTCGTGATTCGAACCGATGTGCTTGTAAGATCAAAATATTTCATTAATTAAAATTTTATTTTGCTGTAACTCTGGAACCAATGAAAATAAGTACCACTTATGATTGAAAAGCTCTCAATGAGGGATTATTACTTCAGTTAAGAAAAAGTCCAAAATTAATTTTTTTTTTATTTTGGCTTTTTTGGACACTTTTGGATCAGTCGATTGCAATCAAAAGGGGAGGTGCTCAACTAGATGTTACAACAGTCCTAAATCCAAAATTTAACATCCTACGGCTAATCGTTTTTGTGTTATGCGAGATGCATACGTACATCCGTACGTACGTAATGATGACGTCAGGTAGAAACTAGTAAAAATGGATTCAAGGATGGTCAAAATGGATATTTCCGCGATCAAAATACTTCCTTTATTTCGTACAAGAAAGCAAAAAATCAATTGAAAAAATTGTTTTCTTTTTTCTGTTTTAAAATTTGTGATCATTATCGCAAATTCAGCTCATTATTTCAGCTTCTTCTTTGTCGTATAAAAACAACAAAATATTTTACAATAAAGATATATTTAACATAGATTTTTAATTAGATCAAGATTTCAGTTCAATTATGTAAAAAATTTAATGAATCGCTTTTAAAAATTTAAAAAATTTAAGTTTCCTTGAATCGAGCCTTTTCGATTTCTGTTTTCTACTACTCTCAGTTCAAAAACCACTTGTTGCTCTCATTATATAGAATCTCTCTTCACTTCTCCCATCAACGGGTTCGTTTCGTTACTTCTGATACCTTCTGTCTTATTCATTTAACAATAGCCTTTTTATCGGCAACCTTTTCAGATCCATTCCAGTCACGTATCTAAACAACCGCAGTTTTGATCTTCCAATTCTTTGGGATTGGATAGCAAACTACCCGATCACAACTTTTATGCCAATATAACATTCTTTACTCTTATTTATTTCCTCTAAAATACTTCACTTGAACATCACTTTTCCTAATCTATGTTAAAAAAAAGAAATACAAACGCAAATGTATAAATAAAAACTTAGTACAAAGAGGAAATATTTTTACGATCATTAAAAAATTTATTTTAAATCGTTGCTAAGAAAATCGGTTTATTTACTTTAATTTGCGGTATAATTTGTTTATGAAAAGTCTCTGATTAGGTTTTCCGAGATTTCTAACAGAAATCTTTGGTGGTCTGTTACCCTTAATTTAAATTAAGTCGGTACATTTTTACGATTATTATTTTAATATAATTTTTTTTTTAATAAATTTAGTGAAAGAGAGGCCTGCACAGACGGATATAAGGTATCGTCCTGGGACTCTTCCTTTTGCAACTACTAAACTGGGAACTTCAGATTCTGACCAAGGAAACGAAAAAAGTCCGTTCGAAAAAATGTTAGAAGATGAATCCGAAAGAGAAAGTAAACGGCGGCAAATGTCTCAGGCACGTGATTTCGGATTCGTGCTTGGTACACCAACTAACGAATCGGACGGCACAATTTTATTTAACTACGATGAACCGCCAGCAAGATCTTTTTCTGAAGAAGAGTATAGAAATCAAACTTATAGTATAGATTCAGATTCAACATTAAATAATACTCTTAGACGCGCTATTCGTGAACAGCAAGGTAATTTTTTTTCTAAAATCTTTTTGAATTAATAACTAAATTAAAGCAATACGTTTATCAGTGATTTTAACATTAATAAAATCTTATGTCTCTATAGATTTGTAAAGATTTTCATAGAACTTTCGTATTGCCTGAAATAGTAAAACCGCTAAATAATTTATCCTTTACGATTAAATTAATAATTTATAAATTAATAATTTCTACTTATTGTGAGAAAGATAAAAAGTATTTTCTTTTAGGAAGGATGAATTTTTATTCAGAAAATTATAATTACAAAATTTTAGTCTTACGATGAAAACATTTAATCCTACCATAATTTAATTGAAACATACTTTAAATACTGTATCCTTGAATGTAAGCGCTGGCTCCAGAATGTAACAAGGGATCTGACAGCGATAGGGGTGAGATGATGGAGAGAAACGGCGAGAGATAGGGAAGATTGTAGGCGAATTGTGAAGGAGGCCAAAGCCCACGCCGGGCGTAGCGCCAGGATACATACACACGTAGGTTAGTTGAGCTAATTTGTTTTAAATTGTATCAGCATCATAAACTTTGTTTAAATAATACATCATTTCTGAAATAAGTAATTTTTTAAAAAATTAAAAGATTTTCAACTCTTATTTCGAAAATATATTGAATTCCAGCAAGTTATAAGCCCATAATTGTAATTTAGCAGTTGATTTATTTCTGGTTATAGACAAAACCTCGTGAGGTAGAAGTTTTTATTTGAAATTCAATGATAGTCAAATTTTACCAGTAAGCTTGGGCTCAAAAGAATTTAAAAGTAACACTAATTTTATCTAGATTAAATTGGTAGACGTTTAGATTTTTTTTTAATTTAAATAAAAATATTATTAAAGTATGTAGCATTAAAAAATCGCTTCTCTTTTAAGGAAAATTATAAATCATATAAACTACTTGATTGAAAAAATGAAGATTTTGTATTGTAACAAGTTTTTTTTTCATTATTATTATTATTATTATGAGTCGTAATCTATTTGATGAAGAAACCTGTACAAGACTTATGGAAAATTGCTTGTATGAATGGATTCTGTTTTACTTCTTGGCAGTGGTTCCTAAGCAGTGAAATTTTAGCATTACTACAACCTCATTAAGAGATTGTAAAAAGAGATTACTATTTAACATTATCTGAGAAGAGACTTAAGTTTTTTAATTTTCCCTCATCAATTTCAATTTAAAAAAAATGAAATGAACCTTTTTTTTTACCGGGAGTGCAAAAAAGGATATCTGGATTTTAGTTTGTGTAATTTATTTTTGATGAGGTTTACAGTGCTGATTTAAGGCTAGAATAAAGATTAAAAAGGACAGTTTTAGTTGTGTGAATGGCCGTACAACTAAATACAGGAAAGATTCCCTATCTTATCACTTGATAGCCGTAAGCCGTGGAATGTTTTAAGGAAACCTTTACATATTCGTCCATACCGTTTACGGCTGTTAAGGATTAAGCTGTTCGTGCCGAATTTGATCGAAATGTTGTGGAATGAAGAGACAACTTTCTTGATCGTATTGTGTTTAGTGATGAATTAACATTTCATCTTAGTAAAAAACGTTAACCCACATAGTGTCCGTATCTGGGATTAGAAAAATCCCGACTTATCAAAATTAAATATTTTCCATTGTAGTGACATTAATACGGTACGGAAAACGATTCTGAAAGAAACCAATTTTTCGAAAAACGGGTGGGAATCTCAATCTTCTATTAGAAAAGATAATTGTGTCAATATGAAGGTAAACAAGTACAATAGAGTTCTCATATACGCCCATCTGAAGTGACTGTACTTTTTTTCTAACTGACGGTCAAGATTCATACACCCATCTTTATCAGTCTTCATTTTTTCATAGCTCTTTTTCTATCCAAATGTTAAATGAAATTATTTTCTCTCATTTAACGCAAAATTTAATTAATACATGTAAATATATTTACTGCAGTTTATTACTCAAAGGGAACAGGGTCCCCATTTCAGTGGCCTTTCAGCCTTATTCCAATCTTCCCTACTATACGGCCTATTGACTGTAACAATTTTAAATTACACAATCAACTGAAAAGTTATTTTTTAAATGGCCGCCATATTGAAAAAAGTATTTTAAACACTTAAAACGACAGATAAAACCTTCTTCGTAAAAATACGTTTACTTAAATATTTTATAATTTTTGTTAATGATAAAAACAGACGTTGAAATTGTACTTTCGGAATAAAAAACAGAATCTTTTTTGTGTAATTGCTTTAATTTTTCTTCAAATAACTGCAGTTCAATATAAAAGGTAACTCAAAAAAAGTTTTAATTTAATATAAAACTCAATTTATTTTCCACCAGGTATTTCATAAGATTTTTTTTTTTAAAGAGAAGCTTTTACTTAATAACAATATTTTTAATTGAATTTTTATTTATATTACTGGTTTGCAATTATTTAAACTAAAAATTTTGTAGAATTTTATCTTCATTGAGTCCTAATAAAGCATTTTTAACAAGAAAAAATAAGACAGTATATATATATATATATATATATATATATATATATATATATATACTGTCTTATTTCAATTTTTCAATTTCTCTCACTATCTGTCTTTATATAGAGTGAGATATCTATATATATATAGAAATACAGAGAGTGAGAGTACAATAAGCCCTTCATGAGACCTTTAATGAATAACTCTCATAAAAAATCCACTAATTCATTATTTAATGCGTACAATTCAAATACCCTCCTCTGACACTTCTAGTATTTTTCATTCCTTCGCACAGTCTTTAAGAAATTCCCAAGGCTCCATCATGTAGCGTACAAGCAATATTAAACATCTAAAAGAAGTGTAATAAGGACAAAATACACAATGTGTTGCACAGTGAGAAAATAGTTTTTTTTAATAATTCCTAATCGGTAATAATTATCTGTAAATAAAAAGTAACCTAAAAATAGTTTTAACACTTTTACATTTAGTGAAATATTTGCCGATTAAAAAATAATTCTAATTTCAATACCGCTAATCTATTCTAATTACAATCAAAATTTTAGATCTCAAAGTTTTTTGTTTAGGTGTATATTTAGAATTATAACAAAACATTCTGTTTTTTTGTTTTAAGAACAAGAAGTTAATAAACGTTTTATGGAAAGCGGTTCTTCCGGTTCTTCATTGGAAACTGTTGGATCAACCGGTGAGGCAGAAGAACATGATGCAGTAGAACCTTCATTGCCGAAACCCCAAACCAAAACTGAACCATCAATATTTGAACCGAGGACAGAGGAAGTGCACGTAACAAAAACTATTGTTGACGAATCATTAACATTGCCATCAACGGCAACGGAATGCACGGTACAAGTTCAAACAGAACAGAATCAAGGCATGCCGTCTTCTCAGGAATCAGGACATAACGTACCGATTCCGTATTGTTCAGGAACAGTTAAAAAGAAAGGATTTTTTAGACGGTTTTTCAGCTCAAAGAAACAAAATAATTCATAAATTTATATAACAATGTTTACGATTATAATTTATTTATAACACTCACATTCACCTTTTAAACAAAAATACTAATAAACATTAGTTTTTAAACAGTTAATTTTTTTTAAAAATCGTTTAGCGATTTATTTTTTAATTTAAGCTTAATATGTACTTTTCCGATTATAGCCCAATTGTTGGAGCAGAGCTACAGACAGAAAATAAAGCGATCGGCCAACATTTTGGATATCGGGATTTTTGTAAATATGTCGGTGCTTCAAAATTCCCTCATTAAAAAAAAAAAGAAGTGTTATAGAAATTTCCAGAAAATGTTCGTACGTATAATTGGCCTGAATTCTGATCAACATTTCTGGACTTTATTTCATGTGGGGAATATTCAGTATTACTTCTAAATAGTTTTTATCAGATACCTCAAAAACACAAATATATATCCCAGGTTTGGTTTGATATTCGACACCATCGAACGACGGAGTATCACGCAATACCCGTATTTCTTTTTTTGTTTTGCTAAACTATAATTTTTTTATCCTTGCTGAATAATATTGCACCAAATCGGTCCAACTTTCTAAAATAAATAATTATTCCAAAAAATAAACTTTTAAGTAAGATTGAAAATCCAACTAATATATTTACTATTAATGTCGAAACATTAGAACTTGTTTTTAAATAAAAAGTGGTCCTACGGTACCCAACTTAAATATTTTAAAGCTTTTTGAAATTTTATAATTTCTGATACTATTTGTTTTTCAGTTTTTTGTTGTTATTAAATAGTTTGTTTGTTTGTTAACTGTTGTTAAATTGTTTGTTACTGTTATATGATATAGTTGTTGCGAAAAGGGGTCAATGGGATTCAAATTTATTTACTATAAGTTTTTTGTAATTTTTTTTTTTACTGCTATACTGTAGATAAAAGTATAATTTTCATGATAAAAACGTCATTTGGTCAAGGGGATCACCTGGGAGCCAACATTGTTTTATTTAACAATTTTATTTTTTCTCTATTATACTTTTAATACTGAATAATTTTTAAAGTAAAAACGTCGCTTGATATGAAGGTTGTGAAATCGGATCTAAATTTTTTACGAATATTTTTTATCTTTTTCGTTAATGTACTCTAAATGTTGCATGATTTTCATTCATTTTTAAAAAATTCTATGGAGATTTTTTTGCTCGCTAATATTGCTACATAAGCATGAATGTTATGCTGAGATATGGAAGTGGAATTTTTTAGCATATGAAAAACTCTTTGCCCGATCAGGATTTGACCCGGGACCTCCGGATGAAAGGCCGAGACGCTACCACTCCGCCACGAAGATCGACTTTGAAACAGAAATTTATGAAGGGCAAAGCCGGGAAGGTTATGTAATCTTTTGCCTGCTTTTTTATATGTATTCTGTGTTCCGGGTTTATGATGAGAAATTTAAGAAAGTAGCATCTTACATCTGTTTGTAATGTGTACTTCTAGTCAAAAATAATGTACAGTATTTTACCGTAAATATGTTCTCCTCAGTAACAATAAATATATAAATACCTGTTAAGTCTCTTTCTGACCTCCAACATACACAGGGGTTTCTTAATTCTGGTACTGCCGATTGTAGAGCCTGAAAATAATTTGAATCTGCATTATTTTAGGACTTAATTACTGATTATTTATTTATAATATACGTATTTTCCTTAATTCGGTACGGTAACTTTACTGTTACAGCTTGTCAGGACACGCCCCGGACCGAGTCATGCTTGACTGCAGATCCGATTCAGGGGTGTAAGAGTAAAAAAAAGTAGAAAAGTTTAAATAAAAATACATTTTTTATTACATTTATGGAATTATTTTTGTACGATAGGTTCAGAGAAACTTAATATACAGTGGATAGATAGGCTAAATTTTGCGTTAGATGTGAATCTGGAAATATATTTATTTACGTATAATTTCAACAGGATTACTCCCATATATAATTACATTTTTTCTTTTTGTCATGGGATGAAAAATCAATCTTATATCCGTGAGAAAAGATCTGGCTGGGATTCGACCTCAGAATCTTTCACATGAAACTCAGAATCGTGCAACTCAGAATTTTTATATTACTTTCTAAATTACTTTTGTATTTTGTTAATAAATTTACGTAAAACTAAAAAAAAATCCGGATTTTATCATAGTGTAAATTCAATCAATATTTTCTCGGCTCTTAGTAATTTTAAATGAAAAGTCAAATAATCTGCCAAGATTGTTATCATAATGCCATAGGGTATATGAATTTTTTCAATTTTAATATTACTTTCTTTTTTTAGTTTTTGTTTTGCTGGAGGCATATCTTTTTATCTCTTTTCATTTATACTGTTTATCTTTCTCATTTTATTTTTTTTATTTCCGTCAGAATTTTTCATTCTTTCATTTTTAGTTATCCCAAAACTGTGTACCTAACTGTAAGAATACTGGAATTAACAAACAAGTTAATTTGCAGAAAATCTTTTCATAATAAACTGATGGATATATGTCTCGTAAATCTTTTCAATACTTTTTATAGTAAACCGTACTAATTCATGATGAAACTAATAAACATTTTGTATGAACGAACAATAAAATATTTGTATAATGAAAAACACCTCTTAGTTCTGGTTATTATAATTTTATTTATCAAATTAGTAGTTCATTATTTTTTTTAAGAATTTATATAGTAACAGGTAATATATACCATTTATATAGAAAAGTCAGATTTTTTACAATTTTTTTTTGTATATCGATTTCCAAGCATCAGCATCATTTATAATGCTGATTGAATCCTTCTATTTATTAATGTTAAGATAATTTTTTCAGCAGGTTTTAAATTTTAATAACAAACACAATTCAAAATTCTAATTTTATATAAGAAAATATTACTTTTGACAAATTTATATTCTGTAATAAGTGGGATAAAACCCAATATGTTATTCGTAAATTAAAATTAAAATGTTATTTTGGTTTTCAGTTTATCTAAGTTCAATCTTTTGCATTCAGTGTAAAAACATAAATAGAAAATACAACTGATATTAAGATGGTAGGGAAAAGGAAAATGTATAAATGCTAATGTATGTACAAATCTATCGGGAGAGATTTGGAACTTCGTAAAAATCTCATGAAAGCTTCATCACTAGGTCGTGTATTTTGTACATCTTAAGATTTCCAAATGTTCATTAGGCCCTACCACACGTATATTAAGGATTCTATATCTGTAAAATCTCACACCCTTGACGGGGATCCAGGGATAGTCCAGCTAAAACTTAAAAATCAACTCGAGGAAGAAGGGATTAATAAAAGTAAGATATGAAAAAAGAAAGAGATGCGTTCATGGATACCAACAGACGGGATAAATAAATCCATTCTAAAGAGTGCTTTAGAAATAGGTGGCTAAAATTTCTTAGAAGAAGACATATCATTTTTGATAAAGATATGGACAGCACATCAGTACTTAATTTACATTGAACGAATCTAATAAATGCTGTAACAGTTTGTTTTTCCTCCAGGTATCTTCAAAAGTGTTTAGTAAATGGAAGTACCACAATAATACTTTCATATTCCAAATAAAGTATGTATGTGGTGTTAAAAAGCTATTCAACCAGATCTTATAACTTTGCTTTGGCTGAGGATGCTAATGTAACATTAAATAAGTTACACCGAAATTAATTATCTGACAGTGTTTCTGGACGCCGCGTTTAGATAACAAGAAAATAATACTTCTTTCTATATAGGATTTTTACCCTTAATGAGTACTTTTATTAAGATGTTTTCCTTCAAAAAATCTTAACAATATCTCATTCTTGTAAAAATTATATAAGGAAATTTTTGACAAAATGTATGAAAATAACTTTACATTGATATTAATACAAATATACATTTCTAAACGACTTTACGATAAAAATAAAAAGTTTCTTCCATATATCTGGAAGATTTGAATGGCAGAATGGCTCCTGGAATAGACGGAATACCTGTAGAACTAGCGCAGTGCAGGTGAGGGAGCGATTTATATACAAACAGGTGTGGAATATTTATGAAAAAAGGGAAGTTCCGTCAGACTTCAAAATGAGTGATAGTCATGATTCCAAAGAAAGCAGGTGTAGATAAATGTGAAAAATACAGAATAATTAGCTTAACTAGCGATGCATAAAAAATCTTAACTAGAATTTTGTACAGAAGAATTTAGAGGAGAGTGGAAGAAGTGTTAGAAGATCAAATTGGTTTCAGGAAAAGTATAGGGACAAGGAAAACAATTTCAGGGGTCAGATTAATATTAGAAGGAAGACTAAAGAATAACAAATCAATATAATTGTCATTTATAGACCTAGAAAAGCCATTCGATAACGTAGACTGGAATAAAATGTTCAGCATTTTAAAAAAAATTAGGGTTCGAATACAGAAATAGAAGAACAATTGCTAACATTTACAGGAACCAAATAGCAACAGTAATAATTGAAGAACATAAGAAAGAAGTCGAAATAAGAAAGGGAGTCTGACAAGGATGTTCCCTATCCTCGTTACTTTTTAATATTTGCATAGAACTAGCAGTTAATGATGTTAAAGAACAATTTAGATTTGGAGTAACAGTACAACGTGAAAAGATAAAGATTCTACGATTTGCTGATGATATAGTAATTCTAGCCGAGAGTAAAAAGGATTGCGAAGGAACAATGAACGGCATGGATGAAGTCCTACGCAAGAACTACCGCACGAAAATAAACAAGAACAAGACGAAAGTAATGAAATGTAGTAGAAATAACGAAGATGGACCACTGAATATAAAAATAGGAAGATAATAGATTATGAAGGTAGAAGAATTTTGTTAAAATTCTTCTACCTTCAGAAGTAGAATTACTAAAGATGGACGAAGCAGGAACGACATAAAATGCCGAACAGTACAAACGAAACGAGCCTTCAGTCAGAAATATAATTTGCTTATATCAAAAATTAATTTAAACGTCAGGAAAAGATTTTTGAAAGTATTTGTTTGGAGCGTAGCTTTATATAGAAGCGTATGAAGACAAAAAAAAAATCTGGCTTAGATTTTCAAATTTTATTAGACTCGAAGTTTGGGTTACAAGAGATTGTTGAAAAGTAATAGAAATTTGGCCCAGCAATCTTGTGGGCCATGTATTAAAATACCAAGATTTAGTTAATTTGGTGATGGAGAGATGTGTACGAAATAATGACTAAAGGAATACAAAGAATGAAATATATTAAAGATGAAATTGAAAATTTTTAGATATTGTAAACGAATGTAAAATGAAAAAGATTGGAACGGAACGGAAAGGAATGGAGAATAGCATCAAACCAGTCAAAAATACTGATGGCAACTGAAAATAAATAAATCCATTCAATTTTTATTATCACGTGTTTCTTTTTTAAATATTGCAAAAAGGTAATATTAATCCTAATATCATCGTAATCCTAATATTGCAAAAAAAGTTTTTTTTTTTGTTTTTATATATACAAATATAAAATATACATATATATTTGTTTCATAAATATATATATATATATATATATATATATATATATATATATGTTTATGATTGATATGTTTATATTTATATGAAAAAATCGATAGCGTACAATTTTTACAAAAATAAGAATGTATATAATTCTAACTAATTAAAAAATAAATTATAATAATTATAGTTCACAAAATTTTAATTTTATTCATGGATTAATAGACGAAGCGTTAATTAAAACAAAGGAGTACAGGTATATTGTGTAGGTATGCAAAAGATGATGGTAAAATATAGAACTCGTTTCCTATGGTGTACACTTCCTATAATCACGATTTTTTTTCCCATAACCCTATACAGATATACGGTTTACTTATAATCAAATTATCATTAAGATTTTCACGCCCATTTCCTGTAAGTAGACAACCCTTCTCAAATTTTAATCCCAGAGTAGTTTCTATGTTTGTAATCTGAATTTATATTATTATTATTATATATTTAAAGGTTGACAGTAATAGTAGTAGTAGTAGTAACAGTAGTAATTTAAACTATACCTATTGCTTTGAACAGTAGTTCAAGAAAAATGGGACTGGATAGAAGATAGGAGTCTTATTTCTTCGATCGGCTGTCAAATGATGGGTTAATTTGTTTTGCAGGTACATCTTTAGAAAAGAAAAGTAAGGGGTGTGTATATATATTTTTTTTTAAAGTAGGCCTACTATTATCTTTTTTTAATATATCAACCGAAAAGGAAGTAGGAGAATCAAATGTTATGCTATGGTAAAATATTTTTTTTTCAAAAGAAAAAATCCGCATGTAAACATAAATTTATCCGACAGAGTTAAATAACTCTGCAAAACAACGTGAAACCTTTTGATATTTCAAAGATAACTTATCTTCAAATCAACCTGTATTAAATTATTTTTTATTTTATCGTTGCAGATCTTATGTTGTTTATTTTCTGTGGTAACATCATTTTAACAGACAATAACTTAACAAAACAATTTTTTTTTAGCAAGCCTTATCAGGATTTAAATCTATAATCTATCAGAAGAGAGGTTTAAAGAAACTCCCAATTTGCCGAGGATGTAGAAAAATATCCTGTGATATTTTAGAACCTAGGTAAGGACCCAAAATACTAAAACCAAAAACCCACTTCTTCGTTGATACATCCAAATATGTGCTATGTGTCTTATCCAGTTACTGTTTTAATCCGGTAGTCCAATGTTTATCTTCCCCAATGTTGGATGTTTACCGTGAGAAGCTTTAGCGTCATTATGCCAATAGATTAATTAGACTCATTTTCCTCTTTTTCAAGACGGCAAGCATTAGTTAATTATTTGAGTGAGAATTCGACTCGGGAAAGACAGTTTTGCAAAGAACATGTTTTGCAAGGTGGAGTAGCGTTGACATCGATTCTTAATCGAAAGCTCCTGTAACAAGCAAAAAATCGTAGACTTGATGGTACTCTTTTTAGAGTGAGGGCGGTAACCTGTAGTTGCGTGTTTGTAAATTTTTTTCACCAACCCGATCCAGTAGCGTTAAGAAGTGTAAGATTAACGGGAGGGCTCAGGCCTCCGGATGCCCGTAGTTCGATGCGAGTATTTGTTACATTTGTGGGTTTGCACATTCTAGTTGGTAGGTAGGAATATAGCGAGCTGTTAATTAGTTTTTATGTCTTTAGGGAATCTTCGGTTATATTCGACGATTTGGTTGAGGTAAGGAAAAAGCCCAAACGCGGTACTAAGGAGGTCATCGAAAAGAGGGCGGATACTTCATTCACCTCATCTGACGACTATTTGACAGCAGCCTCTACTCACGCTTTCAAGATTTGAAACATTGTAGGGATTTGGACATTGTAGGGGACTTTCAAAATGCGAAGGGCAGACCTCTTAGGAATCTCTTAGGATTTCGACAACTCTCGGAACACTTATATAGGAATTATCAATATGTTCACGCCTAGGCTCACAGAGTTTATTACCGGAACAATTATTCGAAGTGCTTACAAAATATAACAAATATTCATTTTCATTTGTTTTTGCCATGGAGATGTATTATTTCATGACCAGAAATTATAAAAATAAATTTTCCTTTTTTTTCTATTAATGTGATTATATATTATTGGCGACCGTTTTTGTGATATTTTCAGATGGCAGATAATGTGCTAGAGTGTTATGTTTGTTTGTTAATATTCTATAATCCCGGAACGTATAGACAGATTGTCTTGACATAGTTTTCAAAAATGTTTCGTCTCGGTTAACTAAGTGACAATGGCTGTAAAGCATTTTGATGAAATAAATTGCGGATGATAGATGCCGTCATCTCAAATTTAAAATACTGAAATTGTTTGAAAGTCATTTACTTGGATACCAAAATAAAATTTTTTGATAAGCTCTCCTGCTTTATAAAAAGAATAAATAAAGAAATTACAGGTTTCTCGAAAAGCTATTTACATTTAAGAATACGCTTTGTTCAACCATTAAGGAACCATTTTATGCACTGGTCTAGTCATGGCTAACAAACGACCCGCGTAATGAATTTATGCGGCCTGCGAAAAATCTTTCAATGTTAGCTGTTTTTTTATAAGCAATTGAATAATCGAAAATACGGAAATTTAGAAAACTTGCCAAGAAATATTTAGTTATATCTGTGAACAAACTTTTTCTTTAATGAATCTAAATAAAGTACAACAAATTCCATAATAAAATTATGTTTACTTAAATGAATCGTTTTTGTATTTAACATTTTTTAATTTTAATATTTTGTTCGCCCCGTGAAAAAAGTTTTCTTTACAATTCGGCCCGGAGGCAAAAACTTTTACCACGCTTGCACCGGTCAGAGTTGGTAAAAGATAGTCTTTGTTAGGTTACTTCTATAAATTCGTTGAAATTGGAAGTCGAATACCAATCAACCTTTTGTTTAGATTTTGAGGAAAGGTGCAGAACACGGACACTTTTTCAAAATCAGTGTCATTCGTTAAGTTGTCATTGATATTAAGACATCATTTTCTTATGTTGGATCTTATGTTGGAATTCCTGAATATCTCTTTACGTAAGGTTCCTGAAGTCACCAAGTTATTCTCAGAGACTGTCTGACCAAGAATGATTTTTAAGTTATAGTGCAGTCACCAGGAAAGTCCATATATTCAATTCTTGACTCTTGTTCAGAAAGCATGTGTTCAATGATTTCATGCCATTTCTGCTGTTTGACAGCGTTATGACATAGTTTTTATAGATTTATTAGTGATTATTCTTAGTATATAATATCTGAAGCCCGCAGTAAACATTTAAACAGAAGGAAGATGACTTTAGATATCAAGAAGGCTAGATATTTCAATAAAATTTTAATATATTGTAGTGTGTTAGCGGTTCGATCAGGATATTGAGAGCTTAACAAACTATAGATTTCTTACAAATACAATTTATTATCCTAAAGAAATATATATATATATATATATACGAGGTGCGACAATAAAGTAATGAGACTGATTTTTCTTTGCAAGATGTGGCAACCCTGCAGCTTGCGTAGACACACCATCTTTGACCTTGGTCTATAAGCTACTTCTAGTCCAAGCGGCACATTTTTGCAACTGCTCAGTCGTGAGTTGTGCTGTAATAAGTGAACACGTGTTGTGTCTCTCGTCACACAAATGAAACCGCAAAATATTGCGCAACGGTATGCCATTTCTTTTTGCGTTAAATTGGGTGAAAACGCGACGACGGTAAGCTTCAGAAGGCTTTGGAGAGGAGGTTATATCAAAAGCTCAAGTTTTTCGGTGGCATAAAATTTTTGGTGAAGGCAGAACAAATGTTGAAGATGAAGACCGCAGTGGACGATCTCACGGACAGATGTCAACTTGACCGGGGTGCGTGAAATCGTACGATCTGATCGAAAATTATCCGTGAAAATGATTGCAGAACATCAATCGAGAAACGGTTCGTCTAATATTAACTGAAGATCTTGGTATGAGAAAGATTTGTGCAAAAATGGTCCCCAAAAATCTCACACAACAGCAGCGAGAAACACGGAAAAATGTGGCAGCCGATAACCCTTCTGGTCAAACAACAACTACTGGAGATTCCATTACTGTTTTACAAAAGACAGATTGTAAAACGGACCTATTACTCTGAAAAAAGTTTCCCAATTAGTTCCTTCTGGATTTTTCTTTTCATTATTATTTTCTCTTTCTTTCTTCTTAATTGGAAGAAATTCGATACCCTGGTCCGTTATACTGGTTCTCTTACAATATCTTAGCTATGAATGTGCATCTTAAAGGTTCTAACACTGATATCGGCAGTGGACAACAATTACCAAATTGTTAAAATTATTTATTTCATAATCCCGAAAGTAATTAATACAATTTCGGTAAATTCTTCTTATCTTTTTTTATTCTATTTTACGACAGGTATTTCAACATACGAGAAGTCATTAGTGAAATGCCGATGTTCTGATAGCTTTTTAAAATGATTTTGCAAACGTACTGTAGCAAACTTTTGTTTAAAGGAAGAAAAAGCGATAAACATCTAATTTGTAAAATGATTGTTTTAAAGTAATATAATCCTTTTCCTTTAAAATAAAACAATACTTTTTCTGTTATTTTTGAGACTGCCGGTATTCAATTTTCATTACTTTAAATTGTTCCTCATAACAAAACATTCTAGTTAATAAGAACATTTTGTTACGTTAAAGTAGGTGAAAATGTCATTATAGACTAAGTTTTTGAATTTGATACAATAACTCGGTATATAAAATTAATTCCCGCAATTTTTATACTTTATAGCAACATATTTCTCTTTAATGTTTATTTATTAAAAATAAAAGTTATTTATATATATATATATGGTAACGTTTTGGACTAAAACGAGATTGTTTGACATTGTATCCAAACAGATGGTGATTATGATACTACTTGCAATAAAATGTAGGTTGGATAGAATTAAAAACTACCAATATAATGATAATTTTAAAAAAATAATATGGCTACCATTTTGCAAAAAAAAAACAACAAAATCACTGACTATTTATTCATAAATCTACTGGAAATGTCAGTTAAAAAAATTAATTCTAAATACTACTCAGACATATAAATTCTTCCTAGTCTATTTTCATTAAAACATCTTGAGTGGAAGTTCATCCCACTCGATACCACAACTCTTATTACCTTCTTCCGTCTATCGACTAGACTCTCCACCTCTTCTTTTCAGTTGGAAAAACATACAATTATCTTATTTTGCAGCTAGTAGATAAGAAAAAGTGTCCAGTTAATAGAATATAACTGAGAAAATATTTCAAGCAGAAATATTAAGAATTTATTCACTACGTTAAATAATGAAATCGATTTTAAATCGTAATAGAAAACTCTTAGATTGGACATAATTCAATTTATCTCCGTTATATTGGTGCACTGCATAAAATATGTAGTTATTGAACAAGTTAAGTACTGAAAAATTGCAAATAATACAGTTTTGATCATTTTACTACTTATTTCATTTAAAATTGTTTAAATTATTAATTAGTGATTTATGTCTCCGAATAAAAAAGAATCGATCTTCCACCGATTTTCTATAAAATGTTCCTTTCGTTATGTTATACTACGGAATTAATTCTATTTATAAAATAAAAAGTACATTCAAGTACAAAATATATAGACGAAAAATGTGACATTATGTGTTGACGCAGATAGTTACAGTTACCGGTGGTGTTTCATTGATTTTTGTAGTTTACATTGAGCCAATTTATCTAAGCTTAATTTACAATAAAACCTAATACCATCATCAGTATAGTACTAAATCAGCTTATGCATGCGATATGAAGATGGTAATTATTCATATAATACTTCCGGAAGTATCCATACATCTGGTGCAGCTTCCTTGTTTCGGAATCTGTAGGCGTATCGTGCAGTAATCGTACCTGTCGCTTACTATTGATGGGAATGCCAAAATTTTACGTCAATTTGAAGCTATATAAGAAGGTAATACCCGGAGAGTTGTTAGTGTTAAAGATAAGTTTTCACCCACTTGCTTGTTTTATCTTCTACGTAGAATAGCTAAACCTTAATCACTACGAATTTGTTTGCATCACTAACACATAATGTACATATTTTGTCAATTTTTTTTTTCAAATATTTTGTAATTGAATATATTTTTATTATTTATTTTATAAATAAAATTAATTCTGTAATGCAAGTTAAAATTCTGATTACAAAAAAAGATTCTTCGTTATTCAAGGATTCCTTATATAATTTTTTATTATTATTTTGTATAATAAAATTCTTCAAGTAAAAGAAAAAGATAAAAGTTGAATAAAATATTAAACTTTTATTTTTTTATTTTATACTATTACGTATTATAATAATCAAACATGAATTTCGTTGTTTTTATTTAAAGTAAAATCAGACGCATTTTTTAATTTTTATAAGACGCCGGCGATAAAGTATTTTAACGGTCGTTGTCTTCAATGATTGGTGTGATTGGCGATATTATGGCGCGTGTGGCCAAATTGTACCTCATATAACCTTGAAGATACTGAATTTGTCGACCCGTGATCATTTGTATTATAAGGTGACAATATCTTACGGAGTATAGAAGATTTATTTTGTATTTTTATCCTTCAAAACCTGATGACCTTATATAACTTAATACATATATAGGCTATCTAAATCGTACATTTACGTACTGCTAATTCATCTCTTCTGTTTAACTTAAATGTAATATAAACTGCCTAATTAACTGTACTATTACTGTATATTTTACATTTATTGCTTAATTTATTCAACATCTACAGTTGATTCCCATTGTAAATATATTTTTTTATTTTATTTTAAACAACCAGTAACTAGAATCAAGGCCTGTCATTGTCTTTTGACATTACAAAGGTATTTCAGTTAACATTTTTTAAATGAAAATAAAATATAAAAAAATTGAAAGTATTAAATACAGAAATCTCTCTAGTACATTACAGGTTACAGTTTTTAAATTTATATGCTTTTTTTTTACTAATTAAGATTTGAATTTTTTTGTCGTTTTGATTTATTTCTCATATTTTGTTGTATTTTATAAATTCACAAAAAAAATCAGTTGTAGGAATAATAGCAAAAGAATTTAGAAGTTTTCTTTTGAGAAGAATATGCTTGTAAGATAGTACGCATATCTACCTTAATTTTTTTTTACATCCCATAATTCATGTCTCGTTTTACCACTTGCATTAGTATATAATAACATTTTTTTTTCTTGAATCATTAATTTTTTTGTTTAGTGTAACAATCTTTGTTCCTTTTGAAAACCGAAATTTCCACATAACTGTTATAATTTTCAGTTTCTGAGTTTTAATTTTATGGAACTTTATTTATTACTGATTCATATTTACACTAATAATAATATAATATGAGATAATGAACGATAAACATAATTTAAATTAATTTTAAAAATTAAAAATTTTTAGCGATTATAATAAAGTTAGGTATAAAAAAAACCAGTTACCACAAACAAACGAAATGTAATTGTTTTTTAGGGTATGGAATCTATCCTTTATGAAACAGATCTCACGTTGAGTCATAAGAATTCCATTCCTAATCGCGCCTATGCGCATATGAGAACTATTGTTATTAGAAGGTAGGATTCTTTCTTTAACTGTGTACGTTTCCTTCTCGTCGACGATTAAAATGACTAGAATGCACATAAAACAAAGAAATTTATGGTATTCTGTACATCTTAGGTACGGGTGTAATTTGTTGTAAAACTTTAATGAGCATAAATAAATGGGAAAATAAAGAAACGAAATAGAGATGTGGTAAGCCAAGTTACTTTCGTTTCGGTATAAGTAGTAATAAATGTCCTGTTACTAGTAAATTTAATTTCTCTTGCAAGAGTAAGATTTAAGACCTACATTTAAAGACTACAATTCAAAAAAATTGTGGAATAAAATATTAAGTTTTACAGTTAGGACTTTAACAAAAAGTGTAAAATATATGCTCTCACCTCCCTGCTTATAAAACACAATAATAAAATATATATATATATAAATCACTAGCAGACTCGGCACTGCTTCACTATTGCTGGATTTGAGTGTATATATATATATATATATATATATATATATATATATATATATATATATAAATGGAATGGAATGCAAAAGTGGCGGGAGTATCACAATTCTCCCTTCTAATCGTAGAGCCTGGACAATGTCCCTTGCTGCTGTATGATTCTATAATCGGGCGTGTTTCAGGGGGTTTAATTTTACTGTCGGTTATAAGTTTTAATTTTTGTTATATTTACGGACAGATTTGTGATTAGCATTCCTATCCGTTTTGGACCAGCGTCCTCATCCCATTACTGAGTCCGACCGCGGGAGACTAGGCTTTTGAACCTGGTGCTCCCGACGTAATTCCCCTTCAGACCGTCCGCTGCTTTCGCTGCTAGCACTTCATAGGCTAACAGGAATACGCCACAACGGGGCCCTAGTTGTTTGGAGGGAGCAATGTGTCCCCCTACTCCGGAGGGAGTTGCTGATTTAATTAATTGTAAGTATTTAATTAATTAATTGTAAGGTGTGGATAAAAAGATCTTCATCTTCTTTTTCGATGGCTGTCCTTCACGTTGCTTCTCTGCTGGGCTCTTCTTCCGGACTCCAGTCCGTGACGGCGGGTCGCGTAGTGGGTCTTCTTTCTTCTTTTTCTTCTTCCGATGACCTCTTCATTTTTCTTTGGCCTACACTTTCCGAGACTCGGCAGTAATCGAAATTACATGCCAATAACCTTGGTGTTACCGTGGCCCTGAAGGGCTGAACGGAGGAAAGTGCAGGTGTCTTCTTTCTTCGTTCTTCTGTATGCTGTTGGTGGCTGCTTGGCCGGTGACTGCTTGGTTCGTTCCCTCTCTTCTTCTTTCTTCAAAGGAAAGGAAATAGAAAACTTACAATGGGGTGTCTGGAAGATTAATTATTATGCATTTGATTAATCCGCTCTTACAACTTTGACAAAAGCCGATCGCCGCTCCCAAACCGCGATCGCGAATCATGGTACCCCGTTGTGTGTCCGGGAAGGGGTTGGGGAGGCCGCGTAGCCGCAGTGAAAAAACCAGTGTTGTGATGGCTGTCGTGGGTATGATATCTCTGTCCCATTCCTGGGCCGGCATTTTGATATATATATATATATATATATATATATATACAGATTAAATGAACGTCAATTGAAAGTTTTTATAAAACATTAAAAAACTGAACATTACGGAACTTCACAAAATGTAACCTTTCACTTTATAAAAGTTAGAACGTAAATAAAGATAACTGGCAAAACAACAGCACTACCTATCGGATTTAATTCAAACCACTCTCTAAATGCAGTAATCGGTGGAAAATAACTTTTTACCGAAAATAGATGTGGCTGCAAAATCATCACAATTATTACTGAACATAAGGAACTGTCGGATTTAATTCAAACTATTCTCTAAACACAGTAGTCGGTTCAAAATACCCCTAACTTTCTTTCTACTGGTCAGATCGAGGATTTCAATAGATTTAAACCTTCTCCGAAAAACGCGAACCATTTTGTAAAAACCCGCGTGTAAATCAGTCTAGTAGTTTTTTAGTTTATAGCGGATACAGAAACGAACATTGCCTTTTATATATATATATATATATATATATATATATATATATATATATATATATAGAAAAAGAAAGTTTTTTCACCAGCGCCACCTAGCGAGTATGGTTTTTACAATTTTTTTTCACGTAATCATTATATATTCTGAATGAGCCAAATCGGTCCATAAATACAATTTTTCTAAATATCTCGACTCCAGTGCTACCTAGTGGTCCACTTTTTTGAAAAATATTTGTTTTCACGTCTGAATATGTTCCAAATCGGACCATAAATACAATTTTTCAAAATATCTCAACCCCAGCGCCACCTACCGGGTCCAAACTAATTCAAAACTAAAACATTAAAAAGCTTTTTTTATTAATATATTTAAAAAATCATTACCATATTATGTTTAGTTTTTAAGTTGAATAAACCTGTAATATAAATCAACAATGTTTTTGTATCACTAGTAGCGAATTTTTTTGTTATCTATTTTAACTCATAATATACTGAAGCATATAAAAAACATTAACAAACAATAAATAAAATTAAATAATTAAGAAAGAAGAAAAAATAGCATAAAATTTGCTGCGCTAATTTAATAGTATTATAGGCTAACGGTAAACCGTATACTACAACAAATCTTGTGAACGTGTGCACTATTCCACCGTATAATATATGTGTGTTTGTAGGCAGCTGCTTTCTCTGACGGGAGTGTGGGAGTCAAGTGATACAGATTTTATTATTATGCCTTTAAGCCGTTTCCAGACCAATGTTATGGGGCCAGCAACATAATAGGACTTTCTTTTATTCAATAAAAGCCGACAAACATATTCATTATATTAAAAGCTAATATAACAACTGATTTTCGAAATTAAGTCATTTTAAACCTTTTTAAATCTCTATCGATCTGGTTTTCTATTATAAAACAAATTAAAAATATAAGAATCTATAAGCAAAACAAAAGTTGTGACGTCATATACTGATTATAGCCTTTGATTAGATTATAATAAATGCTGATTTTTGTGATAATTACGTGTAGTGGCATTTCTGAGATTTACGCATAAATCAGGATTGAGCATAAACATAATTTTTTTTATAACAGAAATTTGACCTTGCTTTATGAATTAACTGTGGAGAGTGGTCTTGCTTTAAAAAATATGTTATAACTGCGTAAATATGAAGTATGAAAAAATCACGTAAACAACTAAAATTTTATAAAGAAAAAATAAAACCTGTAAATTTTCTGTAAGCCAAATAAGAAACGTTGATTAGGCCTACTAGATAATTACTGTAATAATACAGCACGGAATTGTCACTGTGTGCAATTATTATAATACATAAATGACAGAATTTAAGATATTCATCTTATTTGGTTTGTAAACGATTTTAAATTTGGCTATAATTTGACAAATTCTTTTCCATATATAATATATATTATTTTTCACTATAGTCTAACATAAATTTCCTAAGTTTCTTCCAATAATAAATCGCTTACTGTAAATTTGTACACTTCATATTTAATATCGGTGAAAATATACTTGACGTTATCAAAAAGGGCTGAGACTTAAATTCAACACAACTTACTAGTTTTTACTATTGGAAAATTTACTCTATAAGTGATAAAATTATTAACATATCTTAAAATTACGATTGATAAAAATAGAAAAAACTTAATTAAAAAATAATATTATTAAGCCGTTTATATATTTTTTATAGTTAAACAAAAGTTCTGGCTATTATATTCTTTATTTAACCCCGCTTTAAATAAGGCTATTTCAAAAATAAAATCAAAAGGAAATATATTTTTAAACATCCGTACAGATTCTACTCATACGCTGATCACATTGACAACAATAGCAAGGGATATTCTTGCTATTAGATACAAATATCTATAAGGAAATAGAAAATGTGGTAAAAAGTTGTTAATCCAGTAATCATTTTAATATTAAAAAAAAACATATTGTACGTGACCTTGATTTCTATTGATATTAATTAGATACTTCAAAAAATTATTATATAAATGAGAAAAAATTCAAATAAAAGATTTAGGAAAAAGATTAAGAAAACGTTTTTGAAGAATACTTTTATTGAAGAATATGAAAAATGAAGTAACTGGAAAACAGAAAACGGTTTTATTGTTGTTGATAAGTGATAGAAATATTGTTTGATTCATGAAGACTCAAAGAATAAGTTGGGTAGGACATGTTGAGAGAATAGATGAGGAGCTAAGATGGTTAAGACGTTCTGGAAGGAGATATTATATGGAAAGGGACTATTATGTACTTGAAATAAATATGGAAGCATAATTTCACTATAGTAATATGGAGACTATATAGTAATGGATGTGAAACAAATAGAAGTTTTGAAGGAACTTACTGAGAAAGCCGTCGTATATGGGTAAAATTAATTTTTTCTATATATTTTATCTATTTTATTTTATTTAAATATAATTCTATACCACATTCTCACGCACAAGCTTCAAGCTTATGTGATAAACTAACTGTAAAAAAAAGAGATAGAAGTACTATATTTTTACAGACAATCTAAAATATAATAAATATATGCCCTTGGGCTGAAGTCCCAAAAATAGTAATATCATTATAATAATATACCCTTGAGTATATGTATGTTAATAATACGTAATGTTATGTTTAATTTTCCTTATTTAATTTTCTTAATAAACAGTTTCAATAATAATATTTGTATTATTTTTGTTGTTGTTAACAATGAATAACTTCCAACTAAAATATTTTCATAATACCATGGTTGAGATGAGTAAAAGTATAAAAACATTATGCTGAATATAAATTTCTTATGAACATTAAAAAGATGTAAAATTAATTACCCCCTCCCGCCCATCAAGCTAATAATTATATGAATATATTGGAGAGTTCCATAACAAAATTTTATAAAAGTTAATATTGCTGATCAAATTATCTTGCTTTATTAATTAACATTTAGTTACCTAATGTTAATCTTAATAATAATAGTATTTATGAGAAAATATGACCTCATCAGTATGTTATAAAGCCACAAGTTGATGCAGTATGTGAACCGTGTCTAATCTGTTAATGGAAGGGGAAAGGATGAGTAACAATACCGTATTACACGTCATACTGAAAACATTGAATATAATTTTCTAGACACTATTAATTAAATGGGAAGGTAAAAAAGTAAGCGCGACTAATTGTCTTGAGTTGGATAAATAAAAGCGACTACATAAATATATACATATATATTTTTTTTTGATGAGCAACCAATTCATCCAATAAAGAGCAAACATCATTTTTTTAGCGAGATTTCCCATATTTTTTATGGCATCCTTTAGTATACTTAGATTCACTTTAAGAGCTATTCTGTTGTAAACAAACCGCTTAGCGTTGTAATAGACTGCCTCGAAAGTTACGAGTACTGTATATGTTTTGATGTTTTTATTTGGAAAATAACTTCATTTGGCAGAATCAAGTTTTTTCGAATTAATTACATGGCAGCTACATTTAAGACCACTGTTGACAAAAACACGGTAGACGATAAAATATTATATAAATGCTGGTGAGGATTAACAAACCGAGTCACACGGTACATTACTGCACTAACATAACTACACACGCTACAGTAAATTCTCACTACTACAAACAACAGTTAGGATACCTTTTACGCTGAACACAGTATAAAAAATAATAATTTTAAGAAAATTATTTTATTCTTGGAATTTTTTTCTTAACTTAACCCTTAAAGAACTAAAGACAGTCTAAAAAAAATAATGTGTTTGCCATTATCGAAAAAAAAATTGTACAATAAACATTTTAATATTTCATTCAATAAAAAATGGGAATTATTTTCTTTTCTAAAATGCCAGGTATTAGGTTTTCTTTAAATTGGTTGTACAGCTTTAAGGGTTAGATTTGGAAAAAAAGGTTTGAAGTATAAAGTCGTAAAATTATATTTTTTACTCTAAAGTGTCACAAAATATAAGCGTTGATGTTTCAAAAATGATATTTTCGGTCATACTGAAAATGTAGAGGCATCAGAAATGCGAGTATCATACCTTCAAAAAAATAGGGAACGTTACCCATTTACAATTTCTCGTATCTGTTATAGTCTTCGAAATGTCATTGTTGCCTCCTGGAAATGAATGCTGTAAGTATAAATAATTTAAACATATTTCTCTCTTTCTCTCTCTCTCTCTGTGTGTGTGTGTGTGTGTGTGTGTGTGTGTGTGTGTGTGTGCGCGCGTGTGTAAGTAACTTATTTTAGGAATAAATATTTAAGATCAAAAAAATAATGCCACGTAATCTTTAATTAATGGGAAGATTTGGGAGCAATAAAAAGTTTGCGGGTACAGACAATTATTCCATTTTCCCTACAAGTCTATTCAAAGTAAGATAATGTTTAATAGATATATTTTTAAGTTAACATAGTCTGTAATATCAAGAATAGTACAATATAACATATTCTGCCATTTTCTGGGTAATTGCGATATACGAGTATATGCAGTTCGGATTGATCGAGCTGTAATAGAGATAATTCTTAGCGTGTAGGCAATAATAGTCTGCTACAAAAATTGAGCCCGCAGAACAGAATCTTACAAGTGTAAAATGGTTTTTTATAATTAGAAATACTGGTGACAACAGTTTTATCATACTCCTTTCATAAAAAAATAAAAATAAATAAATAAAACAGCGCTCACCTGCCTGGCACGGTAAAATCAACTCTATGTGCCCTCTATAAAACGACGATCACGAGGTCACTGGACCTGCAGGCCATTGATTCTTAGGTTGAGTTTAACAGCATTATCTACCAATGCTTGGCAGTTCATTAGTCTCATCAATTCATTTAATGCAATGCAACAGTAACAATTTTTTCTGCTATGTTTATTTTCACACTTACTTATACTTCTCTTTTTTTCTATTTAAGTTGAATTACCTTATGCATTACAATTGATTAAGTTCAAAGTTACCAATCATGGTGTTGATTTTCTTACATGATCATTACTGTTATTTATCTCATACTAGCATCCAAGACAACATTCAATATATAGTAATATTTTGTTATTCTTATGCTTCATATGATAATCCACCGGGTTGGTCTAGTGGTGAACGCGTCATCCCAAATCAGCTGATTTGGAAGTCGAGAGTTCCAGCGTTCAAGTCCTAGTAAAGTCAGTTATTTTTACACGGATCTGAATACTAGATCGCGGATACCGGTGTTCTTTGATGGTTGGGTTTCAATTAACCACACATCTTAGGAATGGTCGAACTGAGACTGTACAAGACTACACTTCCATCGTCTGAAGTATTATCTGAACGGTAATTACCGGAGGCTAAACAGGAAAAAAAAGGCTTCATATGATACTAACATTGAAACATTTTACTCTTAATACTCAAATTACACTAAACCCAATATGCGAAATTGTAAGATTTACTACTTTCTTTGCTCATTCATACATACATTACAGAATAAAAAAAGGTGCAATATTTCGGTAACTTGTACTTCGCATCAAAATCAAAATAGTTCACAAAAATATAGATTCTTATAGATTTCGTTATCTTTTGGTTTTCTTAGAAAAAAATTACAAATATAGTAAAATTTGGTATGCAAATTTATACCGAAGTTGTCTAAGAAGTACATACATAGTACAGAAATATACATTTTAAATATCGAACTCGTGATAACGTTAATTGTTTAAGTTTTAAAATCAGACCTTCCATCTCCGGACTATGTCATAGGACATAGTCGTTTGCTGACGATACAGCAATTTTAGCCGTTGATGAGGATCCGGACTTGGCCTCAACAAAGCTAGAGTTGGTGCTAGTCCAGATCGACGTATGACTAGCAAAATGGAGGATAAAGTAAATCTGAATAAGTCAAATCATGTTACGAAAGATGAGGAGGGGTGACTGTCCCTAAGTCTACCTGGAGGGCGTCTTCATCCGCTAACTGACCGGGTTCGATATCTTGGGCTCCTCTTTGATCGTCGTTTAACGTGGATGTAACACGTGAAGGAGAAAAGGAAACAATTTATAAGAGACTTTATTGGTTGTTACGTAGGAACTCGCACCTGTTGCTGTCCAACAAACGTTTGATATCAAGGCGATTTTAAACCCGGTTTGCACGTATGCTATACGGCTACGGGGTACGACGAACAAAAGTAACGTTGACATTATACAAGGTTTTCAGAATAAGTTAGCGAGATCCATTGCTGGTTCGTTCGGAAGGAGAAAATTCAGGACTAACTTGGATTGCCTTATGTTCGCGAAGGAATCAAACGGTTCGGTTCAATTACAGACACCTATTAGAAAATAATCTGAGCTTTTTAGACAACAATGAATCTTCTAGATAACAATGAAGTTGTCCGGCCGCTGAAACGCGTAAATTTGCTGCATTTGGGTCGGTATTAGATATATGTGATGTTCATCTTTACTAAGCCTTAATGACCAGCCGAGCTCCCTTGTATTTATTTCCCTGAATTTGTTTTGTTACTATTTTTGTTTATCTATATCTATTGCTTGATAATTTTATGGATTATTTGTTTGGTCTATTTTTATATTAGACTTTTGTGATCTCTGTATCTTTGTATTCCAATAAATGCGAGTGTGTTTATTTATATGGATTTTATTGTTTATATGTAGTTTATTTATAGATATCTTTATTTATATATGTATATCTATTATATTGAGGGTGTTCGCTGGAAAGGGGCCTTGGCAGTACCTGATAATGCGATTTACTTACGGTTCGTTACTCGGAACCATTTGTAAATACTCGATCTTTGAGATAAAAAAGAAAGTTTAAAAATCTGGAAAACTGTTTTTACTTTCTTGTACGAGGTAAAGAATGTATTGTGATTCCGAAAAATTTCGGATTTCTGATTTCAACCGAAATATCCATTTTGACCACCCCTAAATCCATTTTGATTATTTTCAGCGTGACGTCTGTACGTACGTATGTAACACGCATAACTCAAAAACGATTAGCCGTAGGATGTTGAAACTTTTGATTTAGAACTGTTGTAACATCTAGTAGTGCATCTCCTCTTTTGATTCCAATAGACTTCACCGAAATGTCCAAAAAAGCCCAAAATCTAAAACAAATTGGATTTTGGACTTTCTCTTAACTGTAGTAATAAGGTCTCATTGAGAGCTTTTCAACGATATATCATAACTGGCACTTATTTCCATTGGTTCCAGAGTTATATCCAAATGAAATTTTAATTAATGAAATATTTGGATCTTACAAGAGGAAGGCACATCGGTTCTAATCCTACTTCATTTCCTTTTTTTTTAATTTAAATATATTAATTTATTACTAATAAATTTAAATATTTATAATAAATTATTTTTAAAAAAATTGCACAATAAATAATAATTCGATAATAAAAATTAAAAAAATGAAAAAATCAGAAGTTATTAGTGAAACAAAATTACATGTACTTTTCATTTATTTTAAATGTGTCTGTGTAATTTTAATAGGCATACAAGAAAGTCATGTGGTGTCCACATCAAATTTTTCCAATTTGAATTATTTTTGAGTTTTTGAATTTCAGCATCAATTCGCTCTTATAGTTTCCTTCTTGATTTAAATTGTCTTGCTATAGATGCACGATACTGATAGCCAATTATCGTGACTGAAGCGCAAAACAGGTGCACGGTTTGATAAATGTTATTTTTACTTCGCTTAATCGAGTTCGATCGCACAAATCACCTTCTACCACAATTTAATTTATTTCTTACATTTTTAAAATATTTTAATGGTTCATCTTACTTTCCCCAATACTTATTATAATGTAATGTATACTACAAATGTGTGTGTGTGTGTGTGTGTGTGTGTGTGTGTGTGTGTGTGTGTGTGTGTGTGTGTGTGTGTGTGTGTGTGTGTGTGTGTGTGTGTGTGTGTGTGTGTGTGTGTGTGTGTGTGTGTGTGTGTGTGTGTGTGTGTGTGTGTGTGTGTGTGTGTGTGTGTGTGTGTGTGTGTGTGTGTGTGTGTGTGTGTGTGTGTGTGTGTGTGTGTGTGTGTGTGTGTGTGTGTGTGTGTGTGTGTGTGTGTGTGTGTGTGTGTGTGTGTGTATGTATGTGTTGGCGTCTATCTGAATTAATAACTCGAGATTAGCAGGACTAAAAATTTAGATAAGTTTGGAGTCGTGATTTCAAATGAATGGAAACAGATGAGGGTCAGGGATCATTTAGTTTGGGGCTAGACTTAATGAACATTTAGTTGTATAAATTTTGAATTTTTTAAAAAGTAGATCTAGTAAATTTTTTTCTAAAATAAAAAAAAATAATTCTTTTAGCCGAAATTTTTAATTTCCTTTACATTCGTTGATTTTTATTACAACAAGGCACATAATTTAAATGTATAAGGTATTGACGTAAAATTTTAGAGTTTATAAATCTAAAGGGTAAATAGCTGATATGGGTTAAATCTACATGTCGAGTATTTTTAAATATCGATACTAAGTAATAAAAATGTATCACATTTTTATTAAATTTAATACATTTAATAAGTTTCATTTACTAAGTTTCATAAATGCGAGAGTCTGTATAAATAAACACACTCGCATTTATTGGAATACAAAGATACAGAAGATCACAAAAGTCTAATATAAAAACTGACCAAAAAAGGAATCCATAAAATTACTAAACAATAGATAGAGATAAAAAAATAGTAACAAAACAAATTCAGTGAAATAAATACAAGGAAGCTCGGCTGCTCATTAAGGCTTATAACCGCATACGCTTGTATTTAAACGTAAGAAACGGAATGTTTTGTTGGTAGAGATGAATAAACGCCAATAGGAGAATTATTAACGCTGCGTTTGCGCATCGTCGCTGTTGACTCTCCGTCGGCTCGCTGTGTTCACGGACCTGTTTCAACAGGTACGAAACGTTCTATTAGTATACTCTTTGTGTTGCATTGTAACTTGAGTAAAACTGTTGCAATAAACTTTATGTTATTTAATCGTGCTTTAATTTCTGTTGGAATGAAATGAATTTTAGAATAGTTTGTTATCAGGTAATACATTTTATATTCTTAACATCATATTAATGTAATATTTATTTCATCGTTATTTAGAATTTGTATTTGTACTAGTTTATTTTCCCTTTAGTTTTAAATATAATACGAACTGAAGCACTTAGGGACTTAATCTCTGTTTTTGAAATGATCATTCTGTAAAAAAAGATATTTTGAGGTTCCATGATGTTTAAAGCAAATGTTAATTATTTTTTTTTGTTTTTATGATATTTGAATTAATAAAATTTAACAATAGATTTTAAATAATTTCATTCTAATTGTAAAGAAATCTTTCCAATATTTATTTCATGAAATTGTACGATTAGTATTTAACACGACTAGCCAACTGGATCCTAGATTGCGTGGTATCGAGTTCGATTCCCGGCAAGAGTGAAATTTGAATTTATGTTTTCCAGTAGGCAAAATTATAATTATTTTGGTGACCTTGTATTATAAAAATAAAAAATTTACAACTAAAAATTGTTAGCATAAAGTGAAAAAGTTTATAATGAAATAATACTCAATTAATTTTCTTATTATGAAATATAAAATGTAGTTTTGTTTATTGTGTGCGTAATGTAATTATAATCAACATGCACTGTAGCAATTTAATTAATGATTTTAATGTATGTTATTAACCTTTATACTATGCGGTTAACGCATTTGTGCAATAATGCGTAATACAGCTATGATTGCAAAAAAAGGTTTGGTGTCTCCCATCACTCGGTGGAAGTAAGGAATTCATTTTTATTTTTTTCACACATTTGAAATGCCTATATGATTCAGCCGTGTGTTTATATATTTATTTGTGTTGGCGTTTATTTGTCTTTTATCTCAAGAAGGGTTTTGCCCATTTTCGCCCTCAGTCCACATTGAGAATCAACAATTTTCTAGCGCCCCAAAAATGTTTAAACTAACCATCTGTTAAAAATTAAATTGCAATTATTGTTTTTAAGGTGCGCTTAAAAAACAATTGTAATTTTTTTTTAAACGTGGGATATCCTATTTCTGAGTCGAAACTTACATTTTACTTTATATTTTTAAATATCAGGAAAACATAATTTTTGCTTTTTTTTAATCAACCGTTGCCTTCCAAGACCGTCTGAACGCCCTCAATTTTTTGTGGGCCTTCTACCTCCCTCCCTGAAAGCCTCCAACGCCCACAAGGTGGCGTTATCACCCACTGAGAACGAATGGTTTAGCCTATAGTAGTGAAACGTGTTGTGGCAGCAGTTTTGTTATAATAATCGATATTAAAGTTTTGAAAAGCTATTTGATAAATTGCACGTTATTGAAGTCATGGAAATTTTACTTCATGAATCTAACACTACTGTAGTTGTATTATTCTGTAGCTTATAAAAACATAGTATCAGGGAGTAATAAAATTAAGAAATTTTTGATAAGAAAAATATATTATTGATTATACTACCACCACTTTATCTCTCGTATTTTTCAACCGACCGATCGAGTTCATTACGTTTTGTTTTTTATTGTTCATGTTTTAATACTACTGTAACGTGTATATTTTTATCTGTTATAAGAAATACTGTGTTTATTTTTTACTGATTTCAGCCTATTTTAATATATCCTAAAGAACCCATCAATATTTTTTGAAATATTAAAAAGCTATTAAAAAAAAATCTATAATTAGAAATTCATCTAACTCACAAAATTGACGAGGTCAATTAAGGTTAGGTGTTAGTTAATTAGTTAAGTAAAACAAGTTCGTACCTACCCATCACAAGATTTATACTGGTAGTAATCGGAATTTTCCCTGTATAATCGGTACGTTCCGGCGCCTGTTAATTAAGCATATCATTACCTACTGCTGTTGTATAGAATGACATTACATGGGATCAAGTCGTGTTTTGTGTAAGCATGCAACGACTGAGAAACAGATCGAGTCAGTAGCAACATTGTAGCAAAGATTCAAGTTTTTTTCAATTTATTATATAATCTAGCCAGACTGTAGATTGTATCAAAACATTTTACAACATGAAACTACCCGGTGCGCAGAAATCTTAAACAACTTATTATTACCTTCAAGAATTTGCATAAAAATCTTCTGTTTCGCAATTTAATTTTTATTTATTTTAAGTAATTAATTAACTGCTTCTAAATTTTCTTTAACATATCTGTAATTTCAAAGTAAATATTCAGCAAATAATCAGTAGCATTTAACATTTATTTTATGATTTTATTTTTTTCTCGTTATTATGTTATTTGATAATAATACAAAATAATATATTTTATAACAAGGGGAACTTTGATAATTACGACAAAAATGACATTTTCTCTTTGTGTGTGTGTGTGTGGGGGGGGGGGGGGGCGCGCTTATGATAGTGTTTTGTTTTTTTTGGCAGATTAATAACGGATTGGCTGGACTAAGGTTTTAAAGTTTAACTGTTTAATATTAACTTCTCTAAGTTTTGTTTAATTTCCTTGCATTTCTTAAAATTATTGATTAGTTCACTGATTAATTTACTTCCGGTAAAAATATTTCACTTTCACTAATCCTAAAGTCTTGATTTGCAGTAATTTACTGAAAAGGTATGAATTTTACCGTAATGCCACAGCTTGTTATTTATTAAAAAATTCTGATGTAGACATCACATGACTTCTATGTACGCCTATTAAATTACATATACACATTTTTTTAAGATGAAAAGTACATAAAATTGTATTTCATTAATAACTTTTGATATTTTTTCGTATTTTTTTTAAATTGTTATTATTGAACTATTCATTGTATTTATTTTTACAATTACAGGTTAATAATTGTTCATAAATCAATATATTTAATTTAAAAAAAAGTCGGTTTGGAACCGACATGACTTCCCCTTGTAAGATCCAAATATTTCATTATTTAAAATTTTATTTGACTATAACTATGGAACCAATGAAAATAAGTACCAATTATGATATATCGTTGAAAAGCTCTCAATGAGGGCTTATTATTGCAGTTAAGAAAAAGTAAAAATTCAATTTTTTTGGAATTTCGATTTTTTTGGACTCAGTCGTTGCAAGGTCTTAAATCCAAAATTTCAACATCATACGGCTAATCATTTTTGAGTTATGCGAGATACATACATACGTACAGACGTCAGCCCGTCAAAAATGTTTGACAGGCAAACATTTCAGACATTTTTGACGTCAGACCTCTAGTCAAAATCGATTCAGGGATGGTCAAAATGAATATTTCCGTTGAAATCTGAAAACCTAAATTTTTTGCGATCACAATACTTTCTTTACTTCGTACAAGGATTATAATATCAGTCTTATTGCATCGTTATCGCCGCAACATTTCAGTCCGGTAAGGAATTAATAATTTGTCGGCGTGTGTTACTTCGTCTTGCATTATACGAGTATATAATTTCAAAACATTGTGGTTAGTGACTGAATAATAAAAGTAAATATAATTTATGGCAAAGAGGAATTAAAAATTGTGGGAAGGGCAGAATTAAAAATTGTGGGAATTACCTTGTGCGAGCGATTATAGTTAAGCAGAGGAGTTTACACTTTCTATAAAGTAATTAAAATGCTGTCTTTTAACGGAAAAGTACCAAGCAAATTATTATTGGCATTATTATTGTTAAAATACGTGTTTGTTCGTATGTCAGACGGCGCCGGTAATTGGCGTCAGCCTTCCTGTACTTGAGGATGGTAACCAGTAGTATTTAAATACTAATTCCTCAACATTGCCCCCGGCCACTATTATACTGTTGGGATCTAATTAACAGCACATTCTGTCTAACGATCCATTGATATAATAAACTATACCTAATTCAGTCAGCTTGTAGAGTTCAAGTAAATAGACTGTGTGTAAGGCTGTTCAGGCAGCCGATTCTCAAGCCTCTCCTGTAAATCCTGATTGATTTAAAAGAAACTACGCGACGTTAATATTATGTAACCACGCGTTAATAAATTTTACAAAAATGATACGTTTATTTTAGATTTAAATAAATTAAGACATGCTAACTGATAATAAGTATTTCTTACTGGTTTGACACATTAGATAACCCACGATTATTTTATTCATTAAAATTATTTATTAAATAGTTTCTTGAATTTTTTAAGAGTTATGAAATTGTCAATTGTCCATTAACAGTAAAAGTTCACTAACATTTTAGATTAAATTTTCCTGATAAATTCAGGTAATTAAACAACAATAAATTCAGTTCAGTTTTCATCATCTGATTGCAAAAAAAATCCGTAGTACTGTTATTAAGGGACAATGATAGGCTCAATTTTGTTTTCTATTATTTTATCAAATTCCCAGTTATCTGGTTCAACAGTATCCGTTACATGTTTTATATAGTTTGTCCATTCCTGCTGGTCCGTTTTATCGATGGTTTTTAAGCATCAATTTTTAACATAAAATATTTTAGTATTTTCTGACGCTACGTAACTTTTGATTTGCTCCAAATTAACTCAATTGGGTTGACTTAACAATTATAGGGAGGTAATTCTTTTAATAATAATATTACAATAAAATTTCATCATAATACACTCAAAGTTCCAAAAAAAGAAAACTTAGGTAACTTTTTATTGGTTGTACATTTTTCAGTGGAATTTTTTTTAGTTTTATCCATTTAACATAGTAAACATAGGTAAATAAAAAAAAAAGATTCTTGGGATGTGATTTTATGGGTGGGGGAGTAGAAAAAAGGTAACAGAAAAATGTTTTTCAATTTTTTAAACTTTTTTCATGATCGTTATTTTACTGCTGTACAAGAATGAATAACCAATACTAGGAAAGTATAACAACTTGTAGAGTTTATTGACTATTACTGTAAAATATTTTTTAAGTTTTTTTCTTCTTTATAAGTTCATTACTCGTAGCTTTTTTCTAAATAAAACAATTATTAAATTATATTTTGTTTTTTCGATAAATATTCGAATGTCAAGTCCACGCTGACATTTTTATGATTAAAATTACACGATATATATCTATGTACGATACATTCATTTATAATTTATTTATTAAATCAGTTCCAAGTAAATACTTTTTAAGAAAATATTTCCGTTAATAAATAGTGGTCATATTATTTAAATGTGTAATAATTTTTTATAATATATATTATCTATATTATAATATATATTTTATAATATACAGCATCCCTAACATGCATTTATACAAGTAGCCCATTATGAACTTTTTTAATAAATCTAATTAATTCATGGGACGAGGTGTTGACTTAAACTTATGAGTAGAAAACAGAAGGTGAAACTAAATGGATGCTTAATTGAATTTTGCGACATGAAAACGGAAGTTCCCCAAGGAACAATACTTGGTCTTTTGTTGTTTGTTCTGTATGTCAATGATGTGTTTTAGTCCGTATCGCTTGAGACGGACAATTTAGAGAAACAAAATTGTTAGGTCAAGTGCTTAAAAGAGTAGGAAATTGATTATACTCGGGAGTAATTTTTGACTACAATATTAGATCGAAAGAGCAAATTTCATACGTAATTGACAAAACCAATTTTTTTTGTTTATGTTGTATAAATTTGCCAATATTATACTGACCACGACATTAATGTTGATCTTTTATATTTTTTTTTAGTATAAAGTAAGGGATAATTGCTTAGGGCAATACTTTTAGAAATAGTTTGGATTTCCTACAAATTGCAGAATAGAATATTAAAAATAATATTCAAAAATAAATTTACATTATCCGATGAATCTAGTACAGTTATTTAGAAGCATTAGAAAAGCACTACACTGATCTCAAAAAGATATACGAAAGATGTAATAACTAGAAACAAGAATAATTTGATGCCAAAAACTAAAACTGTTTGTGGTAAAAAATAGTTTTATTGTAGCAGTTAAACTGTTTAATAGTCTGTCAAATAATATCTAATAAAAAAACTTGCTTTCAAACAAAAACTAAAAATGTGGGTCAAATTAAATGTATAATAAAAATGATTCCTACAAAATAATATGTTGTTACATATACATAATTCTTATTGGGAAGTGATATATTTATATTTTAATTTTCTTTTTGTTATTTTTTGTTGTAAAAACTAACACGCACAAGTTATTTATTAACTCCGGTGAATTACATGTAAATGTAATATTTGGTTGAATAAATAAATATTAATACGATTTTTACATAATTGAACAAAAATACCGTTTATCACTTGAATTTAATAAAATTAAAAGTAGAAGACTAATCGATAAATTTATAAATTTATTTATTAAGTTTACGATTGATTGAAATAATATCGCAGAATGTATTTGGCATATTCTAACACTTTATCCTGTTACATAATGTCTATTTAAATCTAAAGGTAGCTCACTAACAACTTTATACAGAGTATAAATAGAATAAACTGAAGTACTAGGATGGAGAACTCGGCTGATTATTGAGTGAACATTTCTATTGTCGTATCTTGTTTAGTACTGCCGTTTTATTCAGTAATAGTATATTAAGACGTGTTCTTTAGTAACTCAGAATTATTTAAATCCCATTCTAATGTTAAGAATAACATGTTTCATATCATTACGATTAAATTATAATGTAAATATGTATAACACGTATAATATAATCTTAGTTTTAAGAATCCAAAAAATAAAAAATTAACATTTCTAGTCATCTAATTAAATAATAAAATTTGATATCATTTGTAAAATGGAAAAATAAAAACAAAATGCCAATATTGCTTCCGGGTAACTTAGATGGGAATACGTAATGTATGTCGATAAATTTATCATAACATTATTTAATGCGTATAATTTGCGCCAGAAAATCAGTTTGTTTATTAAAATAAATTATTATCTAATTTTTTTGAAATGGATAATACCTCTCATTCTAAATGTATAGCCTTTTCTTAAACTAAAGTAACTTTTAAAATTATACTTAACGACGAATATAGCTAGAGAGCTATGTTATAGCGGAAAGTGTGGTGATTATATAAAAAATGGGGTATCTTCATTTTAGCAAATCTTTACGTATAAAGATCCAAGTAGTTAAAAAAGTTTTATAGGGGCTAGATAAAAAAAAATATTGTATTTATGTATGTATACAAGAAGTTAATGTATAAAGAATACATTTCTGTACATGAGTTTTATGTAAGTGCGTTCGTATAAAGTGTGTCAATTTGCTTATGGTTTGTATCTCAGTATTGACCAAACCAATTTTCTTCAAATCTGGGTAAAATATTTCTATATACGGGGCATTGATCATATTAATATAAATATATATATATATATTTTTTTTCAATTTGGTAAGGGAATGGGGGATATCGCGAAAAAAAACAATTTCGATTTCTTCAGAAGAGTTTTAAAGAAAACTTTCTGAAGGCAAATTTTTTGCCTACAATGCGTATGTAAATAATAAAAAAATTTAATTAACCCCCACTTTTTAAAATTGAAATATTTTTTTCTTAGTTCTTTTGCTTTATCTGCCTTCGGTTTAAATATATTCCAAACATTTTTTGAAAGTTTATACTCCATATATAAAGCTATCAAGAAATGCTTACAATTTTCTTAAATTATATACCCCGGACCTAAAATGCTGAAAAGGTTATTGAATTTTTTTTTAATCTTTATTGAAGGTGATAGATTTAGAAAAAACTTAAGCAAATTTGTTAAGCTTAATCTCTTTATAAAACCTTTTTTGAAAAATCTTTCTTTTCTTTCTTTTTCCTGTTTAGCCTCCGATAACTACCGTTTAGATAATTCTTCAGAGGGTGAATGAGGACTATATGTATGAGTGTAAATGAAGTGTTGTCTTGTATATTCTCAGTTCGACCATTCCTGAGATGTGTGGTTAATTGAAACCCAACCACCAAAGAACACCGGTATCCAAGATCTAGTATTCAAATCCATGTAAAAATATCTGACTTTACTAGGACTTGAACGCTGTAACTCTTGACTTCCAAATCAGCTGATTTGGGAAGACGCGTTAACCACTAGACCAACCCGGTGGGTTTGAAAAATCTTTCTAAAATTCTATTTCCCAACTCTAAAAAGTATATATTCGGTATTTGTTTTTTTATTTAATGATTAAATTACTTTGGTTTTTGTGTATTTTATTTTTGTTATAAGTGTAAATTTTCAATTGTGTATTTATCATTATAATATCTTATTAAGAATATTAAAGAATTTGATTACAACAAACGTTTTTTAACTGTGTTAGTACATTTTTGTTATTTTATTATAAAAATAAGTTAGATCCTTAATGTTTGAAAGATTTTGCAATGAAAAGCTGTGCATGTTATTGTAGCCGGGAAAATCATACACTACTTTCTCAGCTTTTTTCATTTCTATGCTAAATCTATTATACTTTTACACTGATATTTTATAGAATATCGTAATAATAATAATAATAATAATTGTATTAGATTCTATAGTTTAAAATTTGGTTGGATCAGTGGTTAGACAATTGAAGTGGTAGCTAACGCGTTTCACAAACGTATTCCAGTCAATGTTCTCACGCTCGTAAGCGACAATTTGTTGTCTTATTTATTTTACTTTTTTCTTACTCATGAATTTATTTGGTTATCCGGTTTAGCACTCTGGATTAAATGTAAGTTGAGGTGAACAGTAAGAAATGGCATGTATGAGGCTGAAGTGAGTAAAATTCTCTATGAAAACGCACTTAAATCTCTTTTAAATGTACATAAAAGCTTTCAAAGTATTGGTAATTCACGATGCATCTTCATTATAAGCTACCCATGAGGAAAGTGTATCATGGGTTGTATAATATAGTTACCTATCAGATAGTCTGTGAATTCAACTAACCATCCATTGGAGGACTGATCAATCATCATATCTTCTACAAAACATTCTTCAGCTTCATAATAATTTAAATAAATAATACTAAAGTCGTGGTGTAAACATTCCCTAGAAAAATATTAACAATGTTTCTTAGTTTCTTTTAATAATAATTTCTCACTTTAGCTTATGTGTGTTCAAAAAAACATAGGATTTTAGGATTTTTTACTATCAGCGCATTTTACATTGAAAGAAAATTACAAAAAAAATATTCTGGTGTATATTTCACTCGGAACGAAATACAGGTGTAAAAAATCGCTTCGATTTGATAACCTACCTACTTCAAAAATAAACGCGAAAGTACGAAATTATAAATCAGATTATCATTAAAACAAATAATATTAGTTTAAGCAAACATTAATTAAAAAACAAAAGAACTCAAAAGAATATAATTGCTTCCTTTGATCTTTAAACTTAATCTTTATTTATTAAATGATTAGCAAATTTCTGATAAGAAAAATATTAATAAGATTGTCTAGATTTTTTCTAAGTTAAAAAAAAATTGATTAACCATTACTATAAAAAAAATCCCTTTCGGCACGCCGGAAGGCGGAGGTAGATTTCACCGGTGCTAAATAGGGGATAAAAAAGATTTCCACCTTAAAGTTAAGGGAAACTTTAAATTTACTCAATAAGACACTGGTTGCATGTGAAAAAAGTTTTACATGTTTAGCATACGACAAGCCCCATCGTCTTATAATTCCAGCAACATTTTGGTCATCCCTTGCCGTAAGGGTTGGTCGTATAAAAAACTATTTCAGATAAAAGTTTTTGGTAATGTTTAGAGCACCAGTAACCACTTTAAACCGAATCGATACTGTGTCTATTAAGGGAGGTATGATTTTTTTTGTCTTCGAAACTCCACTTTTTCCACCCCTGGGCCAATAGTTGGTGATATAAAAAAAATTTACTTAAATAAGTTTTAGGCCCTCATCCAAAGAATAGTAGGAATTTTAAATGAATTTGATATATTTTATTTAATGAGAAAGTTACAGCGATATTTTGCTTTTTTCGAAAAAGCCCCCCCATCCCATTTACACCCCCATGGTCATTTGCCTATTAACAAACTTGACCGAGATTTTGGGTCGTCATATTTTATGTATCAATTTAAAAGTGACTGGCTAAAATTACGGCAGTTATCGTGTCCTCAAGAAAGTGAAATATATGTATATATATATATATATATAATATTTTGAACTGACAGTGGTTTTGGGGTCTGGGAGATGTGAAACGCGAAGATATGTCGAAATTTTCCGGAAGTAGAATCATGGCACCCATTATAATAGGTAGCTTTCTTATGAAATCTACCTAAAAATATATTGTGACCAGTTTCATGTCCCCTGTTTTGACTGTTTATACTCCCATTATTTTAACATAATGTAGTAAATGATTTATTTAAAAGAAATTAGTGCTAGTCCAAATTAATTAAAAATAATTTTTGTTGGTGTTTACGAGTATGTTTTTACGTTCTGGGTCGGTAAAGTTGTTCTAAAACGTTAAAGAATCCAATAAGGTTTTATGTATTTGTGGACCGAAATCAGTTCGGCTAATATTCAGCTTCTAGATACACAGAGCTCGGTCATATCCAATAATGTATGTATTTTTTAAATTAAAAAAATATAAATAAATTAAAATACCGTTCCACAGATCTCCGTAGCGGAGGGGTAGCAGCTCGGCTTTTCATCTGGGGATCCCTTGTTCTATGCCTTGTTGGTCAGGCATAGTATATTTAATACGCTACAAGATTCCATTTCTATATTCCCACATACAAGCTACAAAGCTTCTGTGCTGAATAATTCATCAAGCAAAAAAAAAAATCTAAAATATTTTATTTCAAATTGCTTATTAAACAGGGCTCGGGATTCGCCTGGGCTGACCTGAGCCTCGAGGTTCCAGATTCTGGCTAGACAGCCAGAACAAATAATTAAATTAATTAATAAAAATCCTACTTTAATTAAATTTTAAAAATTAAAAAAATTTATTCTTACTATTTTGTATTTATTTGAAAAATAAATAAAAATATTTTAAAAGCCGGCCCCCGTGACTGAGTAGGTAGCGTCTCGGCATTTCGTGCGGAGATCCCGGGTTTTGAATCCCGGTCAAGCATGGCATCGTTTCATACCAATTTCCACCGGGCTAATTACTACAACTGTTGAATGATGCCCGATCTTTCACAAAAAAAAAAAAATAATAATTATGATTTGTATTAATATCATTTTTAATTAATTAATTAATTATTTTACTTTTACATATTGTAGTACTAAAACTAATACTTAACTAAACTACAGAAAAAATATCTTTTATTTGGCTTTTATTTAGAAAATTACCAACTATGTAAAGTTTAATATATAATTTTCAATCCAATGTTCTGGACCTTTAGATTTCAGAGTACGTTTTTTTTCTAAAAAAAATTCGGTTTTTAAGCTACTTTTTCTTTTTGTAACATTTCGTTAATTAAAGTAGTATTTAAAAATCTGTAATTGTAGCCGACCACCATCAATGGCGGAGTGATAGTGTCTGGGCTGGCTTTTCATCCGGATGTCCGGGGTTCAAGTACCGGTCAGGCAGGGCATTTTTCATACGCTACAAAATTTCCATTTCATAATTCCCATGTAAAAGCTTTTCTCAAGCTTATATAGTCATCATCCAAAAAACATACCTCAACTTAAACTTTATTAAAATTTAAAGCGCATCGATACTCTTCGGAAATTTTTTTAAAAATAATTTTTAATGTAAATTTGATATTTTCTATTAAAATTATTATTTAATCCAGTCATAAAATTAAAAGAATATCATATTTTCATAACTTGTTTGATTTTTTTAGTCAGCCTGTATAAAAGTGTGTAAAAAATATCTTGTCGATAAATAACTTATCGACATATTTACAGAACATTATTATGCTCCTCTGGCACAAAAGAATAACAAATTTCTTTAGGGAATTTTTTTTTGTTTGTTCTGCTCCCCTGAACGTGCTCAACAATCAAGTATTACTCAGGGGAGTGGCCTTGCGACTTTAATGAGCCTCCCCGCCTACCAGAAGTACGTCCGGCATGCCAGATCGGCTCACCGGTTCCGGATCTTTTCTGTATTTTCATCTTGCCTCTGCCTGTATCCACTATGGCCAGGGATACCGACCCTAACTTTGCCGTTCCCCGGCCCTGCCCCAGCAGCCGGATCTCGGTCGTTATGTTTTTTTTTTTTAAATAACTCCTCCCACTTCTTGTAATCTTCATCCTTTGCTCGTATAACGTGAGCCGCGAATCCCTCCATTGTCAGCCATTCCTGTTTACCTCTCAGTATATACTTTGTTGTAGTTTCCGGGGTAATCTCTTGTGTTATATCTGGCTTTTAGATTCCTCCCAACATGCACATTCAAAAAAGGTGTGGCAGGGAGTCCTCTTGACCGCAGTACACACAATTTGGGAGCTCCTTCTTTTAAACCTGTGTAAATGTAGACCAAATCCTCTCTGTGACCGGAGAGGAATTGTGACAGGTAGTATTCTAGGTCGCTCTGTTTCCTCCTCAGCCACGGTCATACCTCAGGAATAAGCTTCTTTGTCCACGCCCCAATTGTAGCGGCGTTCCACTTCTCTTGCCATTGCTGTAGCAAGAGATTAGTGGCATCTTCCCTGTCCTTGCCCTCATACATCCGTTTTATTTTGGCAGCCCGTAACTGGGTATCAGTTTTGCAGGACGCATCAAATACCACGCGAAGTTTTGTTGTTGTACTCTCGTTTTTTGTAACCGAGAGATGTGGAATAAGATATAAAGGATTTGTAATTGTATTTTCGCTAAATCTTTCAATATGCCCAAGTCTTATGTGTTTTTCCATAAAGTCTACATATTGATTCTTGAGCGTTACATCCTTCTGCAATCTTTTTTCAAGTTTATAAAATCGTCTGAGTGCTCCGTCTCTCGAATTTCCCAGATCTCTAATTTTAGATTTTAAAGGTAAAATTACTACAAAACGTCCTTCTTGATTTCTCATCACAGTCTTGGTTGGAGTAGTGTTCGTCACCTTTAATGAGCGTTTCCTTATCTTTACGATGGTTTATTTCTTCAATTTCCCAAAATGATTTTAATTGTTTGTCGATGTTTACAACAGTAGTAATACAACATTGGGCTTTTGTGTTCAATAACGATTAAAATAGAAGTCAATTTTGAAAGTAACCTAGAAATTAGTTAAATAATTTTATTCATCTCTTTTAACAATCACTAAATTAGTTATTGATCAATTCTGGGGTCTTAAAATCAACAGTCACAAATAACAGACTTTCGGTAAAAGGAAACACTTAAAAAGTAGTAAGAAGATGAACATTTAAAATGAGAGTAACTATAGGCGCGTCTGTATGTGGTTATTCTGCAAAACAAAGATAAATTAAGGATTTTATGTACGTGTGAATATTTTTTTCGTAAAAACAGAAAAGAAAAATATTATATATTCACTATTCACCAAATAAGAAGAAGCCATATTTAAAAACAATAGACTATAGTACAACGTACATCCTGAGAAGTCGTTTCTCGTATAAAAAAATGGATAGCTTTAGATAAGAGAATTTGGTTAATCAATTTTCCTACGTTTAACTATTGAAAGGGTTTATTTAATAGTTCCGGTGTTATACTTTGACTCTGTATGTGTATATAAAAACTAACTTTCATCGAAAATCATTAATAATTGTAATTATTTCCAAAAAAAAAAAAAAACAGTTCAAATCTAATTCAGCTTCTAGGAAAAATCCTCACCAAATCGATGAAACAAAAATCTGATGAGGGCATCACATGACATCCTTGTGCGCCTATTGAATTACATATACGCATTTTTTTTGAAATGAAAAGTACGTAAAATTTTATTTCATTGATAACTTTTGATATTTTTTCGTATTTTTTTTTCTATTATTACAGAATTATTATTTATCATAAAACCTTTTTTTACAATCAGAGGTTGATAATTATTGATAAATTAATGTATTTAATTAAAAAAAAAAAACAATGAAGTTAAAAAGAGAAGGAGATGAAGTCTGGTTCGACCCGGTGTGTCTTTCCCTTTTTCCCTTCCAAGATCCAAATATTTCATGATTGGAATTTCTTTTGGCTGTAACTCTGGAAGCAATGAAGGTGACTACCACTTACATCGTTGAAAAGCTCTCGATGAAGTCTTGTTGCTGCGGTTGGGAAAGGGTCCAAGGTCCAAATGTTTTGGATTTTGGGCTTTTTTGGACACTTTGGTCCAGTCGATTGCAGGGAGGGAAGTGCACGGTTAGATGTTGCAGCAGTCCTACATCCAAGATTTCGGCATCCTACGGCTAATCGTTTTTGACTAATGCGAGATAAATTCGTACGTACATACATACATACATACGTACGTACTTATAGACGTCATGCCGTGACTTGTCAAGGTGGATTCGGGGGTGGTCGGATTGGATGTCTCCGTTGAGGTCTGAAACCCTAAATCTTTCGCGATCGCAATGCTTCCTTTACTTCGTACACGGAAGTAAAAAATTTATTAAACTATTTGCTTTAAAAACATTAATGTTTTAAGTAGAGAATCTTCTCATTTTTCTGTTTAGTTTCCGAAACTACCGTAAGGTATTACTTCAAAGGTTGAGGATGATATATATGAATGTAAATGAAATGTCTTCTTGTACAGTCTCAGGTCGGCCATTCCTGAGATGTATGGTTAATTGAAACCCAACTACCAAAAGACACCGGTATTTACGATCTAGTATTCAAATCAGTATAAAAGAAACTGCATTTACCAGGATTTGAAGCTTAGAACTCTCAACTTCAAAATCAGCTGATTGGAAATGACGAGTTCACCACTAGACCAACCACGTGGGTAGTCGGTATGTACCTAATTTAGATTAAATGATTAGGGGGTTGTTTGACACTTCAATCCTGATAGGCTACTTAAAATTCGATTGAAATGGTCTACTTTTTTTTAATTGCTTTGAAGTCTCTTACAAAGAATTTTTTTCAAATCTACTCTTAAAAATGATATGATTTTTCTCTTTTTTCCCATAATATATTTTTTATTTACTTTGTTTATTAGTATATTTACATAATGTTCTTTATTTTCAAGGGTTAAGTAAGTCTAGCAGTTGCTAGGTTTATTTCTAATTGCAATGGCTTTTTTTTTTAAAAGCCTGCTATACAAATCATTAGAAATAATATTATGTAATTACAAATTTAAAAAAGTTCGTTTCCATTTTTTCCAATTTTTTTCGTTAAAACAATTATGAGTTTCCAGATAATAATTTTTTTGAATATAATTCTATTTATTAAATATTTACAATAAAATTAATACATTAATAAAATAAAAAATTGTTATTTTTATACAAATAATGTTGTACAATTTTTCTGTTACAATAAATATAACAATTTTTTATCTATAAAAAATATTATTTATAGAAATATATATATTTTTTTAATCGGAAACCCTCTTATTTATAAATCGATCTTTTTTATGATGTTTAAAAAAAATATAAAAACATCTTTATGAAAAGCTTTAAAAAATTCCATATTCGCGTACTTCGTTTTAAAATCTATTGGGTTACCGAAAAATATTCAGCAAAAAAATTCATTATAAAAATCTGTTTCTGTGATAATGCAGATTTTTTTGTGATATATAATTGTTGTTACATAATAAAAAGAACTTTTTTTTATTTAAGCTATTTTTTCTTTCAACAAAACCTGCACTAATTACAGAACCGCTTCCATACAATGAATCTTAGCAGATAATCTTTCGTGAACTTAAATATCTTTAAAATAAAGCATTAGATCAGTGTTTTTCATCTTATTTTAATCTATTTTTAATGGAACTAATTATTGTTTAATTTCTGTGAAAAAATAAATAAATAAATGGAACGATTTTAAACAAAAATCTGCCGGATTCTTCGTTGCATGAAATATATAATAAATATAGAATTATAATAATATTTTAAGGAATTGATTTGGTTTTTACTATTTTAAGACAAATATATCAAGGTATTGCAGCTATTTCATGTTCCAAAATCAATGAAATAAGTAAATATCTATTATTATAATATTATTATTATTATTAATTGTTGTAACTGTAAGATAATATTTCATTACCCCTTTTTTTAATAAATAATTTAATTTTTTAACGTTAGTTTTCGTCTGAATTTCGAATTGTTCTTTATAGTTTTAGCGAAACTATTGAATTAAAGAAATTAAAGAAAATACTACAAACTAATATAAATGAAACAATGCAGTTTTCTCTAATTCAAGGAAAAACAGACGAGTGTTTTTTTTTCGATTTGATCTTTATGAACCTTGTTGCAACTTTTATTTCGCTTATTTTCTTTTTTCTTTCAATATTTCTTCAAAATTTCGTAGTATATTGTTTCTTCATTCTCCAGAATACTAAATCTTCTTCCAAGTTTTCCTAAAAATTTCTCTAACGTGGGTTTTTCTCTTCAGAGGTCTTTTTTTCGCCGATAAAGAAAGAAATAGACTTCTGAGAACCAAGTCGATACATTTTTTTCGATTTTATAGAATTCCAGTATTTTCTTTGTTAATAAATTTTCCTCCATTCTTAAAACATGCCCTAAAACATTAATCCTTTCTTTCTTATCGAATCTAAAAATATTTCTGTTTTTATATTTTGGGATTGTTATTGATTATCCCGATTTTGTTTTATTTTGTTAATCCTACAATTTTCGTTTCTTTTTAGTAGTATCATGATCGCGAAGGATTTCGGTTTTCGGATTTCAACGGAAGTATCCATTTTGACCACCCCTTAATCCATTTTGACTGGTTTCGGCGTGACATCTGTACATACGTGTGTATCTCGCATAACTCAGAAACTATTAGGGTAGAATGTTGATATTTTGGATTTGAGACTGTTGTGACGTCTAGTTTTGCACCTATCCTTTTGATTACTATCAACTGGACCAGAGGTGACAAAAAGCCCCAAAGTCCGGAAGATTTGGATTTTGAACTCTTTCTTGACTGCAATAATGGGCCCTTATTGAAAGCTTTTCAACGATGTATCATGGTGGTGCTTATTTTCATTGGCTCCAGAGTTATAGCCGAGCGGAATTTTTATTGGTGAAGTGTTTGGATCTTACAAGGGGAAGGCGCATCGGTTCGTGTCGAACTTCATAGCCTCTTTTTATTATCTATTTTTTTTTTTTAATTTAAATGCGTTAATTTGTTAGTAATTGTTAGCCTCTGATTGAAAAAAGTTTTAAAATAAATTATAATTCAATAATAACTATAAAAAAAAATATATGAAAAGATATCAGAAGTTAATGGAGTAAATTTTATGTACTTTTGATGGGCATACAGGAGAGTCATGTGGTGTCTAAATCAGATTTTTTTAAATTTATCTCCATTACGGATTATTTCCTTAAAAAATAAATTTACCTGAATGCGTGTGGGAGCCCAAATGAAAAAAATGTTTTTCATAATTTCAAATGTTGAATGCTCAAAACGTAATTTTTTTTAACAATAAAATCACTAAAATAACTTAACATCATTCCTCTGATGAGGGAGCTCCCAATTAAAACAAAATCGTAAAAACTTTGTTTCGATTTTTATTTAAAAGTTATTTTAATGGATATTTCTTTAACACTTGTTTTTTGGTTACATCTAGAAGAAAATAAAAAATAGGCGTTATCTGTTGAATTAATGTAAAAAAGTTACGTGTGACGTATTTTTTATAATTACTAAAGATTTTCAGAAATAATTCTTCCTGGTAATACTTCTTTTTAATGTTTTTTTGTTTGAGTCTTTACCACGACGACTCTAATGTTACCATTTGAACCTTTCACCGTTTCTATTACACGACCTAGCCTCCAATATAGAGGAGTAGCGTTATCCTCATGAATGTTAACTACAGTAGCAACATGAATATTTTTTGATCTAGTATTCCATTTAACCCGTTGCTGCAGTTCACTGCTGTAATCATTACGCCATCGTTCCCAGAATTGCATGGTTAGTGGATTGATGGGTTGCCATCTATTGAGGCGGTTAATGCTGATCTCCGGAATATGTGCTTCTGGAAACGTGGTGAGTGGCTGACCTATTATAAAATGTTCAGGGGGTTAAAGGGGAAAAGTGTGAAGGATCAGAAAAAGTTAATGGATGGAAAATCAAAAAAACTTTCTATTGTACATAAAGTAGTGTATAATTCGTCATATGTCAGTGATGCCTTACTAATTGTTATTATTAGCAAGAGATGTTTTACAGATTTTACTCCGGCTTCCTATAGTCCTCCGTAATGAGGAGATCTGGGAGGAATGAATTTCCATGTAATATTATTGTCTTCAGCGAGGGTGTCATGTATTGTTTCAAGATGTGCTCTTGATGATAAAAGTTGGTTTAATTCGTTTGAGGTTCCAACGAAATTCTTTGGGTTTTCACTGAATATTTTGGAGCATTTTCCTCTCTGTGATGTAATGCGTTGTAACGCTGCCTAGAAGGATTTGGTGGTTAATTCTTGAACAACCCCTCCAAGTGAATAGCTTTCGTAGCCATAAAAACAAATAATGAAATGTATCCCTTGGTTGTTTTAAATTCTCGTCTATGTGATGTCACAATTTCAATTGGTCTACAGTGGTCCACTCCGACGATAGGTCTAGACGGTTTCACTGTTTCGGCAGGCAAATCTCCCATTCTTTGTACCTTGGTTTTACTGTGAAGCATATAACGCGTTCATGAACTATTTGTTTTACAAGTTTTCGTCCGTTAACAGGCCAGAAGTGTTGCCGAAGTGAAGCAAGTAATGCTTGTGGTCCCGAATGTAACTGTTTAATGTGCTCATGTTTTGTAACCGGTTTTATGAAGTGAGGATTATATGGAAGAACAGCAGGATGCTTTTGATAGTAGCTTGAATCTGAATTATGTATTTGACCACCAACTCTAACATCATCTTAGTCAATAAATCGGCACGGGAATAAGAGCTTGCTATGTGTGCTCAATTCCTTGCCATTTTTTAGCTGATTTTCATTTTTCATCACTGAATGCCCTTTTTTAAACTGTCTTGACAAGAGTGTTCATTTATCATTTATTCATTGATTGATCTATTTCGTTCGATGTAATAATTCATATGTTCTTAAACTGTGATATTTCAGTTTAGCATTATTTATGAAACGAAGAATATATTCTGTTACGTGCTTAAGCGTAACAAGAGACAAATATCTGCAAGTCAGATCATCATTTCAAGTGATCTCATTAACTGGACATGTAGACCTTCGTTCAAATACGTCTTCTTCATAGAACTCAGAATCCAATGGTTGCTGCCATGTGGAAGGATCTGACAACCACGATGACTCTAGCCACCATAATGTTAACTTTAACAACTGTTTCGCTGAAACTCCTCGTGAAGCCGTATCAGCGAGAATGTTGTCACCTCTCACATGATTCCATTCATCAGGGTCTGAAATCTTTTGAATCTTTCCAATGCGGTTTACTACAAACACATTCCATCTGGTGGTAAATGATGTTAACCGTGATAAAACGATTTTTGAATCTGACCAATAGTATCGATTGTTTAAGTTTAGTTTTAAAATACAGTTGTTTTGTATGATAATTCAGCAGCCAAAGTGACTCCACATATTTCTGCGTTCAGCCCGTAACTGGTTGGCGGTACCCGGGCCAGGACTCCCGCCGCATCCGCCGATACCGTTCGTTAAGTTTCATCAAATGTAAATTTATTTTAATATGAATACAAATATTCATCAAATACAAGTATTTATTTCATGTTGTAATAAATTTTTTTTTTTTAATTTCACAAGTGTTCAGATCTTTCATATTAATAAAATATACGTACATATCTAAATCCATAAAAACTTCTCTTTTAAATGAAGCTTTAAGGAATTCTAAAGTATTCCTGCGTGAAATACGAACTTATTTTCAATTAACCAGTCTCTGTAATATTCGTGTCTGTGATTTCGGGAGTACTGATTTATCGTAAAACGAATTAAATCTTTTAGACATAATTGTATTTTTACATTATGACACTAAAATTGTGTCAGAGAAGAAATATTATTCAAAATATATATCTAATATAATGTTCCTTTTCTATTCAGCATATATGATGATTTTATTATTATAATTATTGTATATATATATATATATAAAATCTTTTTTTTTAATTATCTTTTAATAATATCAAACCCTGTTTGAATAAAATTCTTTAATCTCAATTTCAGTAGTACAATATATTTTCAATCGAGCAGCTGCAATGTTGTTTTTTTTTATAAGAAAAACATCTATGAACAATAAAAGATAAAAGAATAAATGAGTTTTTACTTGAAGTTTCTAAATTACTTTTTAATTAGTTTCTAAATTCATTACACGTATCTAACATCTATTAGCTGGTTAGAAATTTCTTTTTTTTTCTATAAGTACATCGGAAAAAAAATGTTTCTTGGGCTATGAATTCAGAATTTCTTAATTACGGAATTGGACATTTTATTTTTTATTTTTTTATTTTTATCCTCTTAAAAGGATGAAAAGATACATATTTCTTTAATTTAATGTGATTTATTTTGTTCTATATTAATGTTTTAGAGTTAAGAGTAAAATTATTTCACTTTTAACAATTTTTTATTTTTTCTAGCTAAATTAAATAGTGGTTATTTATGTACGTATATACATCGAGGTTTTAACAAAAAATGATATTTTTACAAATTTTCTTAGTTAAACAAATGATACAGTTCCTTATTTCCTTCATATAGAAGTGTTATTCTCGTGCAGATAATATACATTATACGACATTCGGAAAATAACTATACAATTATCAAACTCATTATAATAGAAATAAAATTAACATTATCTTATATTACCGTAATTGTGCAAAGGTCTCCACGAACAATTTATTTTATTTATTAACGAGGTTCAGTGAATTTTTTCATTTTCGAAAACTTTCATTAGTTTTTCACATGTAATACTTCCTCGTGAAATTGGGAAAGAATTTTAAAATTTCTAAAGTTTATGAGCATTTTCTTGTTAAATTTTTTAAAATCTTCTTTAAAATTAAGAATATAGTGGGTTTAGATCTGAAGAACGAATCGGGCCAGATTCCTTCTGAAATTATTTGATTGTTAAAAAAAACCTTTTGCCAAGAGATTCAAACCTTTGATGTTAAGAATTGCAAATCATTCTTTAATTTTTCATTAGTAATTATCTAATAATCTCTGAGCAGAAACGTTTAATTAAGTTTATTTCTATAATTTCCAAACAATTTCTACAAAATATTATGAGAAGTTTTCGATAAATTAAAAGGAAAATTACTCTAGTTTAACTGAATGTAACTAAAGTATTAACGCGTGACCTATAAAACTATAGAATATACTTTCTAATTCAATCTGTCTTTTTTTTTATTATTGTTTAACTCTTAAAGTTTTGCCTAAAGGGTGTTTTCGTTGTTATTTGACAACTTACCTACGTGTTAATGAAGCAGAACAAAAGTGTTTCGAATCATGTAAGTTATATATAAAAAAAAATTGCCGAATCATTCACGTTCGTGTGTAGGTATGTGTATGTGCGCGCGCGTATGCATATATTATATAGCCTACAATATTAGTAGTATTAGTATTACACTGATAAACCGTTGCACTCGCCGCTGATTCTGAATGTGAACAACCCGCTAGCCACAACTAGATGACTCAATTGCAACTCGTATTAGAAAAACTCGTTTACCAAAATACACTACCATTATAACGGATTGTTATATAAAAAAAAAGAATGTAAAATACAATAGTAAACTATGCTATAGAAAGTGAACTGAAAACCCTCGAAAATAAATGCAAATTTATTTGTCAAAAAAAAACGTTCCCTAGTGTTTTTCCCACACCATAATAGATTGAATCCGGTATTACATTGTATAAAAAAGCAAAGCCATCGATTTTTCTATAGTTATTTATTCTGTAAGCCGTGTTATTATATTTCCTGTACACAAACACACAATTTTATAGTTATATTTTAAGTAATTTCTTTTTTATTAATCCCGCATGTTTAAAGTTTAACTTTTTAATTGTGTTTTTTTTTTTAAACTACTCCAGACGAAATTATTATATTATTTCTATTTCTAGACGCATAAGTATATGTAGTTTTTTTTGCTTGATAAATTAACTCACCACAGAAGCATTGAAGCTTGTACGCATTCGAATATGGAAATGGAATTTTGTAGCTATGTAAGATGGCATGCATGACCTGGATTTGAACCCGGGACCCGCGGATGATAGGTCGCTACCACTTCGCCATGGAAATAAACAAAAAACTGTTTCTCGAAATAAATGTTATCACTGAAATAATTTAATCTTAATTTATTAAAAAACCTTTTGCCATCGAAGTAATTAACAATAAAACTTATAATAAACGAATAAAGCTTATTCCTTTTTTAAATTTGATCTTTTTCCATTTCTTGTTAAACTCGTTTTTCCTCTACTACAAAAGTAGAGAATATTGACTTTAATAATCCTATTTTGTATGTATGTACATAAATGGCAGGGTAACTCTTGAGAATGGCTGTACCGATTCACATAAATAAGATATTACTCCCTCAACTAAATCGTGATACTGATACCGGATACAAGATAATTTTTTAAATCATTATTTAATATTCGTGAAATCTGGTAGTTATTATCGGTTTAAGAATACTATCAATAGAAATTATATATTTTAGTTTCTCTTCTGTTGCAATTAAAATTTGTTAAATAACAACTGCAGTATTTTACCGTAGTCAAATAGTAATAATATATCTCCAGTTACTGTATACAATGCCTAGAGTGTATTTTTTGTTACTATCAGATTTTAAGTAGATAAATTGATTTAAAAATTGTTATTTAAGATTTCGTTCAAATAATCTTATAATTGGTTAGTTAATAGAATTCTTTTAACCGTTACAAAAAATCTCTTATGCCGCATGAAGATACACATTAAGTTAACTACTATTAAGATCAGAACAAAAAATAATTAGCACATGATTGGAATTTTTGCTAACACATTTTTTAAATTTATAAATATCTACATTTTACATAAATTTCCATGTAAGCATGTCGTGTGACATAAGCTAATTGTTTTAGGCAGCCTAACACGAAACACATACCACTCATAAAAATGGCATAACCAATCCCAACAATAACATTTATTCCGTACCAGCATAGCTGGAAAATTGATTTGTAAAGTGGTTTCTCATTATCAATACTGAATCTGATTTATTGTAGTTTATCGTCATTACAAGCCCAGTGAAACAGAGATGATATTCCAGAAATGTGTTTAAAACTGTCACACTGCTTTCCAAAAGAGCTGTTTATATAATGAACATCATTACTCTCAGAGAAACTAGCTATTACTAATTACACTTATAGCTCAGATGATTTACATGCATCATAACGATAAGAAAGACTTGAGGCAGGTAATTTGAAGTACGAACTACTGTTCCCACATTCTGCGGGAATTTGTGTATTATATATAGTGTCATCTTTCATCAGTAGATCATTCCAGCAATCTATAAAAATTGTTAACTTTATGAGTATTTTAAAGGGCAAGAGATTGAAAATTAAATAATCCGATTAGGATTTTCAGTGACTTGTTTTTTGAAACTTTTCTTTTTGAAAAAAATTGTTTCTTTGAAACAACTTATTTCAATTTAAATTTACTGCATTTGTTTTCTTTCAAACAAATTTTAAAATATTCCACTTTTTACTTCTTTGTACGAAGTAAAGGAAGTATTGTGATCAATTTCCTGAATCCATTTTGATAGTTTCGGCGTGACATCTGTACGTACGTATGTATCTCGCTTAAAAACGATTAGTCGTAGAACATTGAAATCTTGGATTTAGGACTACTGTAACACCTTGTTGTGCGCCTTCCATTTTGATTGCAATCAATTGGACCAAAAGTGTCCAAATCTCCTAAAAAAAATTGCTTTTGGATTTTTTCTTAACTGCAGTAATCAGCTCTTATTGAGATTTTTTCAACGATATAACATAAGTGGTACTTGTTTTCATTATTTCCAGAGTTATAGCCAAATACAATTTTAGCTAATAAAATATTGGGATCATACAAGCGGAAGGCACATCGGTTCGAATCCCACTTCATTCCTTTTTTTTATAATTTTTAACTTCGAATTGTAAAAAAAAAATGTGTATATGTAATTTAATAGGCGTACAAGGAAGTCATGTAGTGTCCACATCACATTTTTTTTAAAATGTAGCATTTTTATTTTTAATTTCACTTTTTGTAGCATCATTGCGAAATTAAATTTTATTTAAAGTTTTACTCATTCATATTTTTTGTTAGGATTCTATCTTATCCTTCGCATGCGTGTGCGCGCGCGCGCGCACACACATGCACACACACACACACACACACACACACACACACACACGAGTATGTAATAAATAAAATACTGTATAATGTGTGAACAGAACGTAAGTTATTTAATTGCTGAACTCTATGGCTTGGTTGGTAGAGTCTCGCACATTAATCGGGAAGTTTCCGGGTTCAAATTCCGGTTAGGCTTGCCATTTTTAATAAATCGCTATTAAAAAAAATCCTTTTCATGATTCCAAGCTTTTTAAGCTTATCTGGTGAAATTAATCATCTATAACAAAATGTATATAATTAATTTTTAATGAGTCTATTTCATTCGATTATTGCGGGAATATATTTTTTAAAAAAAATAAATAATTAGGTAAGGTAAATGAAAACCATTTAAAGAGTATTCGTGTTTAGAGACTATTTATTTTACTTATTTATTATCTTTAATACTCTTTTACGATAATCTAATTTACAGAAATGTAAAGAATTTGCATTTTCATATATAATTCTCCAGAAAAGGATAACGTAGACTTTTTATTTAACTGTATTATAAATAACGAGGTTGTTTACAACACGTGTACATATATTTTATGTGTATATGTGTGAGTAATATATGTATATATATATATATATATATATATATATATACTCACACATATGTGCCACGTACCACTACCACTAACTACTCACTCACTTATCTCAACTTTCTTGCCAATCCTGGTGTTCAGGAAGTTGTAAAATGTTTTAGTTAGATAATTTATAGGTTCTAGGTATTGGCTAGACGAAATACTCTTAAGCATTTCCAGTTTGTACGATTCCCAACAGTTTTCAAACAAGTTTGTTTTCTCGATAATCACCAAGCCTCCGAGATATATTCCCATTAAAGAATACTTTGTGGACTTTTTTAAATGCCCAACAAATTTTCAAAACAGCTTTCTGAGGATAAGTTTTCCTATCCTAATCCTGATATAGGATAATCTCTCTGATAATCCTTGAAAGCACTTTACGTCTTTTTTTAGATTACAGTATAATTTATTCAAAAAATAAATAGTGCTTAGAGAAGTAAAGGTAATTATTTACTTTTAATAGTAACGTTTTTTTATCTCCTCTTTCTTTTATCCCGCCTCCCAGAGCCGGACCCATATTTAAGTATAAACACAGCTCCGGGAATGCCATCGACTCAAACTGCCTGGGAGTAGCCCTGGACCCGGTTGTGCCTTCCCAAGGCCCCTACCTCCCGACAGCCGGGACTCGATCTTTTGTGCCATGCCTCTATAAAGGGACCCCATAAAGGGGTCCCCCTATCAGGACTACGGTCTTACAGTGCCTGACTTTAAGTGCGGATCCCTAAGAGGATCCTCACCGAGATTATGGTCTTCAAGTGCCTTGGCTCAAATGAGGAACCCCCGGAGGGATCCCCACCGGCATTCCGGTGTTTACTTCCCCCCCCCCCCGTTCCAGAAGGAATCCACCCCTGATCACCGAAGGTGAGGCGCCTGAACATTCCATCCCTCATGCCCCCGGCCCATGGGGGGATGCCAGTGCGCCTTACGGGATGGACACCTAACCTCCCGGCAACAGTCCTTCTGACATGGTCAGCTTTCCCACAATTAAAACAGTGGCCGCTCCGGTCCGAGACATCACATGATTTCGCCCGGTACCTCGGACGTCAGCAGGGGAAGCAGCGATCTTTCAGGGATCGCCGCACCACCTGCAGGCCACCCATCCTATACGCACCCGACCGTCAGCCAACAGCTTGCCGGCGAGGATGGCTGGCATGGCCACCGTTACCACTTGTTTCGCCCCATAGGCCGGCCGCATGGACAAAACGTCGAGCGACATCGCCTTCGTCCGTCACCTGGCGAAGATCGCTCACAAATTCTTCTTTGGTCGTGAGTGCATCCACATCCTTTATCAGCATGTGGATCCGCCAACCACCCCTTCCCGCTAACATCATGGTGATGCCCTCTACCTTCTCCGAAATCACTTTCTGAGTTCTTCGGCGGCGCCCCCTTCGGCTCGCACCCGGATGTAGAGGCCCTCCCCCTGACCTTGACGCGCAGACACGGCGGCATGAGTCTCCCCCGGCGGCTACTACTACTTTTGACATGGCGGAGGGGGTCTGCATACGACCTTATCTCCGCCTTCACCACGACCGTGGGCGTGGGAGGTCCCACCGTCCTCTTCTGTGGGGGGGGACCCATCTCCTGTTGATCCACCAACACACCATCACTGAGATGTACCAGGAGCTTTCCAGCACACCTATTGGCGGTCTGTTCCACTAACCGATACAAATATCGACGGACTCGCTCAGCGGGGCCTCAGAAACAAACCTCACGGTCTACCGCCACAACTTCCGGGATCGCCTTCATAAGGTTGCGGATCACTCCATTTTCATCGTTTACCGAGTCGACGACTGTACTATAACCGGTTCGCCTAACAGTAATAGCCTCACCGGATAAATTAGCTGTGCTCGACTCTACGATGAGCACCCGTCCCGCTTGAAGTTTATCATTTCGTTCCAGCCCCCAAGCTACCTGCTTCTGAACACGGGAGTGGCGAGGGTGACCTACATTTAACCTTAAGTCGAACACCCACGCCTTAGGAACACCATCCTGCCCATCAATGTCGGTCAGCAGCTTAGCGCAAATATTTATATTACTTGTTATCATGATGTCATGAACCACCTATATTTGATTTATATGAGAATAACACTATATATTAATATGAAAATTAACCCGGCTACTTATCAGCGATATGTCATAAGTGGTACTTATTTTCATTGGTTCTAGAGTTATAGCCAAATAATATTTTAATTAATGAAATATTTGGGTCTAAGAAGGGGAAGGCCGATGTGTTCAAATCCGACTTCATTTCCTTTTTTTCACTCTATTGTGATTTAATTATATTGATTTATTAATAATTATTAACCTGTGATTGTAAAAAACAAATTTACAATAAATAATAATTCAATAATAACAAAAAAAAATTCTTTATTAATGAATTGGAGGATCGTATCTCAACTTTAAATTAAGTGCAGCAAAAAATGTGTATATGTAATTTAATAGGCGTTCAAGTAAGTCCATGTGCTGCCCACATCAGATTTTTTTAATAAAGACATATTAATAAAGCAAGCATGAAAAATTGTGAACCATTTTAATAATTTCTCTTACTATTATATATATATATATATATAAACAAACACAGACAACAAAACAGTTACAGAAGAGTATTATATAATCTAAAATAAAATAATTGATTATAAGTTCTGCTAGAAAAGCAATTTGTAACTTTCCCTCCCAATATTGCTTCCACAAAGAGGCTACTTCTATAACCTCTGAAATTATATATTTTTTTACTAGTATCAGACATTTTTTTCTATTTAATAATTTATTCTGTTTTTCCTAAAAAATAAATTTCGAAAACTATATTTTTAACAAAAACATTTGTCATTTGGCAGTCATAATAATAAAACTAAATTGCATGCTATTAAATTGTACACAATCAAAAAATAAATAATTGTAAAAAAATTTATAAAAAAAATTAAAGAAATAAAAAATTATAATTGTAATAGAAAAAGATAGGAAATTACACAAAATTATTTCCGTAATTTTGCGAGAACAGAGAAAGAAAAAGGAAGCTGATATTTGGCTGTATAATGCTGAATTGTACGGATAAGGTAGTATTGATAAAAGAAAGACAAACGTTACGACATGAGTTGAGAGAGAAATAAATAAAGATTCTATCCTAACCTAAATCGGCGTGAGTTAAGACAGGACAACTGCATAGCTAACGACTAACTAAAGAACAGCTCAACACAACAGAGCGGCGACTGAAAAAAGCAGACGGCACTCTTTAACCCTGAATGAGTTCATAAAGCAGCCTTCAACTCCAGTCTGGAGCAAACCGACCAAGGTCAGGGGAACAACGCGGGCCGTTCTCCTCTTCCTTTTCACAGCTCGTTCGTCGTCGCAAACTACTTCAAGCTATTACCCCACCCGTAACGCGGTGCCACATCAAATACGATACGTTGTAGTATATTACGAGGTTACCTATTAAAATTCACACTTGATAAACACCTTACGTATCAAAATGTGTTGTTTATAACTCTTTATATTCATCGGCAAAACTGACTTTTCGAATACTGCTGTTAATATTTGATACTATATTACGGTGAAGGTCTTTCCCACAGTTATACCGAGAAGAAAATAATAGCTTTAGTTCACGTGAATTCTGGTAGTTAAGTCATTCTGTTTTTATTTTTATGTCAATTTTCTAAAAATAATAATTAATTGTTAAGACTGTTTCTTTTTCTTTAACGAGACATATCACAGTGATTTTAGCACTACAGTAAGCTTTATTTTCATCTCTATTGCATCCTTTATTGTCTCTGATATGCACTTTTTTTGTTTCCTGTATGATTGCTTTTTTAAATTGAAATAACGTAACAGTTTTTTATTAACTATTAAAATTTAACATAAAAATACAATTTTTTTTTCATAAGTTTTACAAATCCAATGTTTATGTTTTAATACGTGTAAAGTACTACAACCGGAAATAATTTAACATTTTTAAATGCTAAAAAATTAATAATATTGATTTTTAGTTTGATTTAGAAGGGTAAAATTTTCTGCCACGCTTTAATTTAAATTAAATTTGTTTGTATTTATTCTTTTAAACATTTTTCTTCTATTGATTATTTACATAAATTTTCTAAGAAATATATTTTTTTTACAAATTTTATTGCAAAGTATTGTTCGTTTATTTACAATTTAATTTACGAGAATCGTAAAAATTTCTTTTACGATTTCAATTTTTTAGCTCAATAACGTACAAAATCACTAAAATTTCTCCTTAATTTGGGTCCCCAGAATTTCATTAAAATCTTATTTTTATTTTGGAGAAGAGTATTTATCTGTACTTGTAGAGTTTGTCCGTCGAACTGTAGTTTGGGATACTGTTACTCGGGTTCCCCGTACATAACATTTCCAGACTCATTTATATAACGTTTTTCTTATTTTCAGCATTAGAATCGCTTTCTAAAATAGTGTCCTTTTCCTTTTTAAGCGCAATATACATACGCTCACTTTAAAATTGATATAAATTTTGATATAATATGTAGGCTCTTACACAATTTTCACGTTCCTTATGCTGAATTTTTTTTTGTCAGTTATTAAAATTGCAGAATATAATTTGCCCTACGTAATGATAATCTACCGTATTTATATTTATTTTTCATAGTCCAATTTATACTTAAATTTTAAACTGCGGATCATTTTCTACTTTTAAGCCTTTTCTTTCTTTATTCCTCAAGTCTATACCGACAATTTTAATTATTAAATGGAAAAGATCTCAAATAAAATATTTTTTTTTACATACGCAACTGTAAAGTGATCTTTTTTTGTTGTAGATGTGAAGCCTGATAAAAATTCCTAGCCACCTAATATTTATATATATATAATATATATATATATATATGTTTATTTATTCGTCTCAAACAAAAATTACATCTAAAGAATATAGCTCCTGAAACATGTCATTTCAATTTGCGAAGTAAAATAATAGTAATATTATTATTAATACGATATATATTCATTGTTACTCAGATAATTTTTTTAAAAATAAAATATAGCGAAGAAACAAATAATTCATTATATAATTTTTTCTACGAACTGCCTGTTCAGTAAAATTGATAATAAATAAATTAATTTTCCGTAACCTTACAAGATCACAGCTGAAAAATCTGCTGTAAATACTTCATAATAAATGTGCCTCATATTTTTAAATAATAAAAATTATATAGAAAACTTACCTACCTCAATTCCTTAATATAGTCAAGTAATTTATTTTAACTACAGTTGCTCATTTAGCTACCTAATCTATCATTTATAAGTAAAAGATTCTGAACCTTCATCATATTTTCTTCACTGGTAGAAAATAAAATATAAAATATAATAAAAGATCATAGAACGTTGAATTTATTTGGGTTAGTCCTTGGGAGATTTGCAGTACATGCGACCTTCTCCCAGTTCCATTCCTTTTCAGTCCGTCCTCTGAAGGCCGTTCAGTGCTGCTAACTTTCGGTCTAATAGGAGTGTGCCTGTTGGGGGTTCTAGTTTTGTGGTGAGTGTTATATACCCACTGTAGAGAAAGATGTATGTGGTGATTGGAGGCGATTGACTGCTTCTAAGCTAGTGAGTGTTAGTACAAAGGTATATAAACATATTGGACTTTACGCTTCTTTGTCTCTAATCAATTTCATTTTTTGCCGTCAACTTAATTCCAAAAACCTATTTAAAAAAGTAATTAAAACTAATTACGGTAGTATAGTGGATGGGAATTAAAAAAATATATTTTTACTTGCGTTGCAGCTTGAAAATTGCATTTTTAAAGATACATTTCTCTGGTTTTGATTTGACTCATGTTGTTTCTATTCTACATACGCGTGGTTTGTTTCTACAAGACAATAATATTATTCATACAATTGTTAAGTCTTTCCCCCTTCAGAAAATGATATCAATTGGGGTGGCAGAATGAAAATCAAGTCTGATATCAATACTTTTATTGGGACACGGTTCTCACGATTTGCTTAATCTTACTTTCTTAACTACGTAATTATTTATACTTAATCACAAAAATTACATGATGTATTCTTTTCAGACTGAATGTTTTTTTTTTTTTTTTTTTTTTTTTTTTTTTTAATTACAATTGTAAAAAATGATCTGGCCAGAATTAAACGATTCATCAATTGAAATGATTGCTAGCAATTCTGTTTCTTTTAAATAGCTGTATCTTATTTCACGGTTTTAGAGCAATGTAGTTCTAGCCATTTAACGTTAATTTATTTTAAAAATCCTGAATTATGCAACTTTAATTTCAGTTTTTTAATCCATCGCATCCTTTACCTTTCACTAATGATGTGTCATCTGTAAAAACAATTAATAGGTTCAAGTATGGATCCCTGCGGCACTCCAAGCTGTATTTTTTCCTCCATTTATAGAAGAAGAATAAATCATTGTAATATTTATTTATTTAACTTTATAAAATCTATAAGATTGGCGAATATCAACTGATTAAGTAAATCTTTGACTCATCAGTTCGACTTATTTCTTATTTCACCTCCTGCCAACATCTGTACGTGTGATGCTTGTTGTTTTCTTCCTGTTTATGAATCCATTTGTCTGAATACATAACGCGCGTGCTCAAATACTCATTAATGATAGTAAGTTATAACATCACTTATACAATTTGAATAATGAGCAGTTATATGACATTATTATTTCTCAGATTGATTTTATTGCATTACGGATAGTATTTTTATTTTTATTTTTAAGTGTTTCTATTCATTTCTTTAATCGTTTTATAATTTCAATAATATATAGACTTATTGAACTTCCTTAAAGTGTTTTATCAATTTTAATGAAAACGTTTGAGAAAACGTCTAAGTTTAAAGTGACTGGTAGCGCCATCATCTGAATAATACAGCAATAGAATTAATTCCTTCGATATTTTCTTCTGTTAGCGATATTAAGGAACAAAGAAATAAAGTTATATTCTTTTACACTAACGCATATAATTAAGAAAATTGTGAAGGAAGTATCCTTCACGTACGAACTACTTATACTGCTTCTGTTAGTTAATTAACAGTTTTTACTTATTTTTACTTTATTTTTTTAGTTTTTTAATTACTTGTACGTGTTATCGCTACAAGCATGAACAAGTTCTTGCTTTATTTATCTCAATTTCTGTATTCCATAGAAAATGAAAGTATTATGATACAGATTAATAAAAACCTTTTGTACTATCTGTTTTATTTACTAAAACTCTTAATAAAAATTAAAAAAAAAAAATAATTTACCTTCTGTCTGCTTATGTGTACAGATTATTAAAAGTAGCATTAGAATTTATATTATAAAATATTATTTTTTGAAAGTTTTTACATAAATATATAAACATATTGATTAATAATGTAGAATCCATTTTTATGCCATTTTTAAAGAAGTTGCCGAAAATTATATTTATTTAGTTTAAGCTAAGACAACTACTTCAAATTACCGTTTACGTTAAATTTTCTTGGTGATTTCGGATGTAGAAGAACACGTTTACTACTTTCTAGATTCTAGATTGTAAACGTGTTATTAACTGAGCTAACTAGAAGAAATCCACATATAATTTAAAAGTTCTAAGTTTTTTATTTTTGTAAAGAAACCTATGCTTGAAATTGGACAACCTGATTTTATTTTAGATTATTTTTTATTAAAATTAAGCTAAATTATTTCAATTTATTGAAATAATTAAGTACACCTTTCCATTACCCAATGTGGAGTTCTTAATAAAGCATATGAATTCTTTTTATAATATGTCATCATAGAATAATTTTACAATATTTTTATAACTAGATTAGTTTATTAAAAAACCGATTTATTAATTCTTTCTTTCTTTGTAATCGTGAAAAATGTCGGTTATCAGATTTCAATGGAAATGTCCATTTTGACCGTATCTGACTCCATTTTGACTAGTTTCGGCGAGACGTCTAAACGTACATACGTATGAACGTATCTTGCATAACTCAAAAATGATTAGCCGCAGAATGTGGACATTTTGGATTTAGAACTATTGTAACACCTAGTTGTGCACCTTCCCCTTTGATTGCAATCGACTGGACCAAGAGTGCCCAAAAAAGCCCATAATCCAAATAATTTGGATTTTGAAAATTTTCTTACCAGCAGTAACAAGCCCTCATTGAAAGCTTTTCAACTATGTATTATAAGTGGTACTTATTCTCATTGATTCAGGAGTTATAGCCAAATGAAATTTTAATTAATGAAATATTTGGATCTTATAAGGAGAATGCACATCGGTTAGAATCAGACTTCATCCCTTTTTGTAAATTTTTTTTTTTAAATTTAAATATATTAATTTATTAATATACCTATGATTGTAAAAAAAGTTTTATAATAAATAATAATAAAAAAAAATATCAGAAATTTTTAATGAAATAAAATTTTATGTACTTTTCATTTAAAAAAAAAAATGTATATATAATGTAATAGGCGTACAAGGAAGTCATGTGGTGTACACATCAAATTAAAAAAAAAAATTAAATCTTAACTTGAAATCTACTCGAAATTTTAGTATAAAACATTAACATTAACGATATTTTATAAAAAATTTGATGTGGACACCATATGACTTCCTTGTACGCCTATTAAATTACATATACACATCTTTAAAAGTACATAAAATTTTATTTCACTAATAACTTCTGACTTTTTTCATATTTTTTTTTTAGCCGTAGAATGTCGAAACCCAAAATTTCAAGATCCTACTGCTAATCGTTTTTGAGTTATGCGAGATACATACGTGTACGTACGTATTTACAAACTTCACTACTCAAAACTAGTCAAAGTGGCTTTAGGAATATTCAAAATGGATATTTCCGTTGTTAACTGAAAATCAAAATTTTTCCCGATCACAATACTTCCTTTACTTTGTACAAGGAACTAAAAAAAAGCCTCATATTGGTCAAAAGTAAAGCAGCATTATAGATTTAATGCTGCTTTAGCAGCATTAAATTTCTTGTAAAATTTTAGTAATTTTAAAATAATTAAAATTATTTTATTGTACATGATTTCATACATGTATATTATATAATTTAAAATACTTTATTTAAATTTGTAAATTGATCGCTGCAGTAAAATTATTAGAAAAATAAATAAGATAAGGTAGTCAGTCAGTCTATGAATAATTTATTAAAATCTGCAACAAATATCTGCAACAGTTTTCTTTAAAGTAATGCATAAGACTGCATTAAGAGTTTAGAAGTAAAAACTTGCAACTTAATACTCGTAGAATTTTAGTTTCAGTTAAAATGAAATTCTACCTTTTTAATAAATTTTTTATTAAATAAAATACGTCGTAATATCATGAATATTACATCCACTTTAATACTAAATACAATTTTTTTTAAAAACACATTTTATGAATTTTTTAAAATTTTAAAAACCGCTTACTTGTTCGTTTTTGCGTGGGTAGGAGTGTGGTATGCGTGCGTGCTTGAAAAAATACGCGTATTACAGAGACTAGATATTTGTTGTTTCTGTACATGCGAATATGTAGTAAAAGATGTGCAGAATTATGTCGAATGCAGACTACATCAAACCGCCTGCATACGGGTATCATTTTTATCAAATTATCTAGTCGTGACGTCTTCTCATCTTTGTTTTAACTTCTTCTTTCTGGTCTTTTTTTTCTTTTCTTTTGGGGTGTTAAGGTCTCATATGATTATGCAGCTGCATTGAAATTCCGCACGAACCTTCATTTAATTTAGGCAGTATTTTATAAATATTAGTTCATCTGAAGAGATAGGTATTTAAATTAATATATAAACAACCTCTATACAACTTGTACTGCTTGTATTTCAATTTTATATATCGTTATATTTATCTTCAGTCCAAATTACAAGCGATTCAGCAAATATTTTCTTGACTTCAGCGACCAGATTTTGTAATGTCGAAAAATATACCGCCTTGGTTATTGAACCAAGGTTCAATAACTAGGTTATTGAAACTAACTAGGTTATTCAATAACAAGGTTCAAAACCTAACCTATTGAGGTTAGGTTTAATTATATTTTGGGATCAATACTATACATGTTATGTTATAATAACTTAGTATTTAATCATAAATGAAAATTTTATTTTTATTATCTTTTTTTGTGATAAAAATAACTAAGTTAAAAAGTACAACTGTATATATATATATATATATATATATATATATATATATATATATATATATATATATATATATACACACAAAGAATGTAGAAGTACCTCCTCCTCCTCGAGAATCAGCAGTTAGGAATTTCCGGTGTCCCTGGAAACGATGTTTATGATGTAGCTAAAGAAGGCATTTTTTTTGCGCTAACTAATCCAACCAATATCAACTTTGATTACAGGATTTTTTTTAATTTATTTTAATCTTTATTTTATTAATTCAATATCGTTAACAACACAATTTATTAAATTCAGTACAAAATGGACGATACGAAATAAATAATATGATGTTAAAATATATTATGATATGATATTAAAATTAATTATACCGTCACTGACAGATATTTATAATTTTAACGAAGTTTTGTATTTTTTATCTTTTTATTAATAAAGTAATATATATATATATATATATATACACGTATTAAAAGTACTTATATTTAATTTTTTTTAATGGTAATGAAATATTAAATAGATGTGTTGAATTGAATTGTTGTCTGATATCGTCTAAATATATTTTTTAAATATAAACTCCTTTTAAAAAAATAAATAACTAGGAAAGACGTTTGTTTGTATTCAAACATTACTCCCAATACGGTCATTGGACACTTTAGTAGCTGCAATTTCAATTGTGTTTTCATAAAAACTTCCATTTTAATAGCAGCATAGTAAAAGCTGCTATTAAAATGGAAATTTTTATAAAAATTATAACAATTTTTATAATTATTATTAATTTTTATAATTATAAAAATTAATTTTTATTAAAAAAAAAATCAGTTTATTTGAATTTTAAAAAACTTGACATTTTTTTATCCCTTTTTTTAAGTATTCTAACTTTTTTAAGATACATAGTAAACTCGTAGTGTTTTTTCTAGCATCTGATTCTTTTCTGACAGTCTGAAATTCTTTACTGACACAGAAATTAATCATTTCTTTTTGCAGTTTAATTTACCATGTAAACTAAATTCATTTCTATTAAAATATGTATAACAGGGGTTTTTAATTAATAATAAATAACTTTAATAATATAAACTCGTTTAATGGTACATTCGATTAAGAAACTTAGTATTGTTGAGTTCTGGCCAATGCTAAGACTGGTCACATCATTACACAAGTAGATTTATATCTTCCTGTTTCTAACTGTCAGATCCTTTTGAATGCCTGTCTTAACAACAGCGAGGAGGAGATATCACTACCTACTCGACTTGTTTTCTACTAATACAGCCGTGAATATGCGCTCAGTTAATGGGTGGGTGCTGAATTATTGCTTACTTTCTTTATTCAGAAATCATCGTTGACTTTTGCCAATGTTTATAGAAGATTTTTTCGCCATTTTTATATATTACTTACTGGTTTTATTAAGTAAAAAGGTCAATTTTGGAGTGGTCTTTATTTGTTGTAAATATATGTTAATTGATTTAGATTTAGTGAGATCTGAGCATCGATTTTGTAATGAGTACACATTTGAGGTGTAAGGTATCCTAAACTTGATTTTGAAAATATAACAAAATTGTAACATCTAAATGATATTTTTTCTTATAATTAACTGCAATAAATGATTATAATTTTGAGAAATAAAGGCATGAAAGTAAATAAAATTAAAAAAAACCATAATTTAGAAATTCATATTATAGACTTAATTCTTGATCTCATCAAAAATCCATCAAATATTATATATCCAAATCACCAGTAATAATGATTTTTTTAAAACAATTTCGCTTATAAAGTAGTTTCTTTGACTGATTATGCTCAGAATTATATTACTTATGATTCTATGATTAATTTACCAAAATTTTATATTTACTTATAAATAAATTTTAATTAAATTTACTTTTAAGGTAATTTTGTAATCTACTTATGATTAATTCACCAAATTAATTCGCTAAAGATTTCTTGTCCTTACCGACAATTTCCAATCACATTTAAAATTTAATGTTTTCTCCTTTAAGTTAATTTAAGCTTTAGCAAAAAGTAAATTCATCTAACAATTTTTTTTTTTTATTATTAAGAAATGTTAAGCTCACTGAATTTTTAGCAGGATCCCAATTCACACTGCTTAGATTATAAAATAAAAATGTTTTCGGAGGAAATTTTAATTATAATCCTTACAACGAAATCACTTACCCAGTAATAAAAATAAGAATGATTTCTTCTGTATTATTCTACAATGAAAATATCGAGCAATAAATTAATTCTATTGTCATGTTCCGAACAATCTTGACATGATATCTTAACTTTTGTTAAAATAATATGTTTTAATGTTTTTAGATTGATATGACAAAAAATACAAAATAATTATTGATTTTAATTGTAATAAATACTTTTTTCTTTTGGCGAGTAGGAGGAACCCCATTAACGGGCGAATTATCGGACTCGCTAACAGGTTCCGCAAGATGTCATTAGATGTGCGTATGTGTACCTGCGACCTACCGACTAAACCTCCTACCTCACCATCCCCTCCTCCCAGGGCCGGACCAAAATTAAGCATTATCATGGCTCTGGGAGTTGCCATCGCCTCTAACTACCAGGATGGAGCAGTGCCAAGCCCGGCTATGCCGCTTCAAACCGCCCCACCACAGTAGCCGGGACTCAATACTTTATTGTCATTGCCTCTAACAAGGGCGTCCCCGCCGGGTCTCGATCTTTTCATCTCGTGGATCAGGAATCCCCCTGTTTTCTTGCCACCGCCCACCCGTGCAAGCCTGGACGAACAGCGACTCCACAGAGGGCTGTCCCTCAACCCCTCGCTCACCAGTCCTTTTGTTGCACTACCCCAGCGACATAACGTGAGATAGTAGAGAACCAATATTTATTCTCTTAACATCTTGCTGACAATTTTCTCAGTGTTCAACGGACTCACCAGCAACTCGCATGCCTACCGTTCACCAGCCCACTTGTCACACTTAAAAATTACATGCTCAGAGGTCTCCGTCTCGCCACAGTACGGGCACCCCTCATCTTCCGTTCTCCGCCACCCGTACAGGTAAATCCTAAATATTCCGTGGCCGGCCAGAAATTGGGTGAGTCAATGACTTTGCTCACCGAATTTCCTCCAGTACGATGTCCTGATGCACAGAATGAGTCATTGGGTCCACCAGCCCTTATGAGAGGCGTCCCACCTGACCTGCCACACAGTGATCATCATCTCGAATGACTTTTGACGGTCTACCCCAGTATACAGTCTCCTCCTCAATTTATTGTAATACGTTATTGTGTTCTTAGGTTCATAGAATTAATTTTGATTTTAATACTGAATATTTATGTGTGTTTAAGGACTTAAATAAAAGAAATACACAAAATTATTAATAATCTTGGTTCCATCTACTCATGAATGATGTTTCTGATGTCATTTCCGTTGTTTTCGCTATGTTTGTCGACGATTTAATGATATTTCTGAGTATATCTTTTCTTGCTGACCACCGCCTACTGTAGAGGATTGTAGACGCTGTTCTCCAATGGTCTCAATAAAATGTTAGACCTTTGAGTTTTCATTAATTAAGTTTGTATCTTTATCGAGAAAGACAAATATCTCGTTTTTTGGATACCCTTTGGGTAAACATATTATACATAGAGAATATGCTATAATGTAATTGGGTATCTTGTTGGACTCCAAGCTTTATTTATCTGATCATATTGGCAAAATTGTTGATAGAACAAGACGTAATTTTTGCCTTATTAAATGGCTAGCAAGACCGTACATGTGTGGTTTTGTATAAGGCTTTGGTCCATAACAAAGCCTTAAAGAAGCCTCAAGAAGGCTCCATGCCTTCTTGAATACAACAATTGTATTTGGAACAGAAAACGAGGTAAAACATCTGAAAAATAGATAGAGTTCAGAATAATTTTCTCTTCCGACTACTTTTTAAATTCAATCTTCTCGATTTAAATATCACCAAACTTCGTCATCTATTCAGTCTTCCAAAGTCAACAGCTTGAAGGGAATTTTTGATCTCCATTTCTTTTAAAAGCATCTTCATGGACAATTTCCTTCACCTACTACTCTTTGCGATTCCTCGTTAGATTTCTCGTAATATGTGCCTCTACATCTTGCAAAACCACTTCATCTCACCTTATGATAAATGTGTAAATCAAGCGTCTCGTTTGTGAAATGGAATTAATTTCTTTCAGCCTTTTTTAAAATTTTCGAAAAATATAAAAGAAATCTATTTTACTTAATATTTTACATGTTTTCTACTTTTTGTTAGTTTTTCAATAATGGTTGCAACTTGAAATCATTTCTAGGAACGGATTACTGTATATGATTATTAGTATATGACGATAAAGAAGGAATATTAAATTTTAGTGTGCGTGTGTGTGTGTGTGGGGGGGATGTGGGTGTATGTGTGCATTCTAGAAAAGATAGTTTTCTGTTTGTACACTATACTAAGGCTTACGGCTGTTGTAGAGCAGAATAAAAATAAATAAATAAATTATTATTATTATTATTATTAGGCGTTATCTTAAAATACCTGCTACATGTTAATGAAGTTGAAACATGTCACGGTTTAATAAATGGAAATTTTCTTTCAAGTAAATTATGCAGTAAACGTGAGTTTAATAATAATAGAAAATTGGGTCATTGTTCCAAAGAATATTAAATATGTCATTGATTAAATAATATTAATTTATTATATCAGTTTTATATCTTGTTTACAGGCTTTCTTAATTTTTCTGAAAAAAGGTTTAGATGTTTAAACATTAATCATTGGATCTTGACATGATTGTTTTCTTATGATCAATCTATGTGAGTGTGTGTATATGTGTGTCTTACATTGTTTCATAGTTTAGCATATGAAAGAGTTTGCGTTAAGGGAAATTATTTGTTGTTGTTCATTCTGGTTTAACCTCAAAATGTCAACCGCTGTTGATGTTGATTTAATTATATTCTCTATTTAATAGCTGTAGCGGTTGTTTTTTTTTTTTTTTAAGTTAAGTAAGATACATAAAACATAGACTAAGTAAACTTAAGTGACATTTAGGTTACCAAAATTTCATATATAATCTTATCATCAACCTTCCACATCGCTTATTTTACATTATGAATATATTACATGTTAATCAAAAATTTTAAACATTACGTAAGGTATTTGATTAATATTTAATTATTTTGTAATAAGCCTCCAAAGAATATAATATTTAGAATTATCTAATTTAGCTTTCTTCATTTATGAACAATTTGCTATATTAAGATATTCTTTTTAAAATAAATTAATCAATAATTGAAATAAAAAGTTTCTTCACAATTTTATTTTGGAAACATTTGTTAACAAAACGGTATTCTTCCTTCTACATTAAGAAATAATAATCGTTATTTCCACAGAATAATTCGCGTTTTATAATCTATTTTGATTGCGTTGTATAAATAGTTCGTAATTACATTATTTCAGTATTTAAATATGGCAACAGGTATTTTAAAAATATATAATGAAATACTCTATGATAAAAGCTTGTTTTGCATTTTATTGTTAACAACATATTTAAGCTATAGTTAGCGCCTTATTTGCATATTTGTTCACGATGCATGCAAATGAATTATAACACGAGTACATAGTGTAAGATGAAATTAAATTAAATTCCTTTATTTTTAATCAGTAATAGTTTATTTACTGTTAATTGTTATTTATTTATATACTCAGTTACCTACAACAATAATATTAATAATAATAAAATAATAATGATGATATATTTTTGAGGGGGGAATGCTTTATGCACCATTAGGGGACTGGCTCTCCCCGGTGTGGGACTCTCCGGCTCGGCTGGCATTCCCACTAAAACCCCATTTCCTCATCAGGAATTTATTCCACTCCAGCACTATTTCCACAAGATTTCAGGCTTTAATTATCCTATAGCGGTTTTATTCCATTTCTTCCATTATTCTGCTTGGTTTTCTTCCGCTATGATCCACTGCATTCCATTTTTCTTTCTTCTACCTCATTATTTTTGGAACGAAGTTCGCTACTAAATCCTATTTCTCCTTGCTTTCCAGTATCTTTTCTACAATTCCCCCCCCCCCCCCCCCCAGGTGCATTTTTTCTAGAAGGTCCTGCAGATTCTTCCTCTCGTTTTTCCAGTCGCAGTATTTAAGAACATATGATTTGCGTCACCTTTTTCTCCTGTACACCATATTCAGTAGGAAGTCGACCTTATACTTATTTTATGCAGGTAGTTCCCAAAAAGCCCATGTCCTATCAAGAATTGGGTCGTACAATAATTAAATTCCTCCTGTGTTCGATTTATCCAGGGTTCCGAGGAGGTTTTTGTACATTTACCTGTTCTCCCGTTGCTCCATGTTTCGTTCCAGAGCTTCATTGTGTCTTCCCTACTTATCCTGTCTGCCGTCTCTCTAAAGAAAATTTCCTGAACCATCATTTAAGGTAATTAAATCAGAACTCAATAGGAATCAATTCTCTTCCACGGGAATTGGAATTCGTTCCAATTCTCTTCCACGGGAATCTACTCGATCCGACCCCCAAAGAGAATTATGTGCATTGAAATCACCCACAAGTAGTATGGGTGGGGGGAAGCTGAGCAGTTAATCGTGCTATGTCATCCTCCTTCCAATCAAAATTCGGCAAGTATATGCTGCAGATAGTGATCTGCAGCGGTCGCTTCATTCTGATTGCGACCGCTTGCAGATTTGTGTTTATTTCAACCGCTTCGGTGGTAGCTGTAGTCGATGTTAATATAGCTACTCCACCTGTACCTGTTCTATTTGGCGGTTGATCGCGCCTAAATGTATTGTATTTTCTTAGTTGTAAGTTTTCATTTCAGCAGAAATCTGTTTCTTGCAGGCATGTTCAAATTGGGTCTACATCATGTACCAAGCTTTGGAGTTCATAGATGTTTGACAAACATCCGTTGATGTTCCATTGAAGGATCGACTCGCTAATTTTTATACTAGTTAATCTCTATGTTTGCCTTTCGGACAACCTTTTTTCCTCTTCTTTTCCATTTTTCGAACAGCTTCGTGCTTGATAAGTATGTAATTGTCCGTGAAGCTACTGGCCTCCGAATCGGAGACCATCGAGGCCGCGGACGACGACGGAGATGGATCGGCGCTTAGTCCGCTTAATTTAGATGTCGATTGAGAGGCGAGAACCTGGGAGACCCCCGCAAGAGTAGTCACTCCAGTCACCGCCTTAGGCAGGAGGGAATCAGGCCCCCCTGTGTGGTTTTTGGTGGTCTCTGTGGCTTGGAGACCACCTCAGTTTTAGAAGTCTTGGAAGCTTCCATAGAAGACTCGAAGCAACCATCTTTCTCGCACCGTCATCCAAAATGTTATGAAGACTTACTGGAACCTCTGGTTTAGCACTTTCTTCTTCTGTTCTAATGTAGCGTTTGCTCATTGTTGACTTATCCTCTGGAGGCTGTTCTTTTATCAAAGGTTTTGTAAATTCCTTATGAGTGAGAGACTTCATTCTATTGTCTATTATTCTCTCAATCATGGTAACCAATTTGAGCGCAAGTTTGCGTAGAAGCTGATCTGTATCAACAGCTGTTGGAGCAGGAATTGCAACCGCAGCCTGAGCATAAGTTTTTGTTGCTCTAGTCTTGCGTGCGCTTACAATCTTCTTTGCTTTGAAGTAGCTGACCTTCTGCAGGGTTTTAACTTCTTGCACAGCCACGTAATCTTTGTAAGTAGAACAGTTTCTCGATCTACATGAATGCTATGCTTTGCAGTTTATACAAGAATGCTATCCTTGCATGGTTCTCCTTCATGAATTTCCTCACCACACATGCATATTTGTGGCCTTTCGCAACGAGCAGCGGTGTGGCCAAAACGTTGACACCTTAACCGTCTCATAGGTTGCGACACAAAAGCCCGCACATCTAATCTGTGTATCTCGGCACGCACTTTCTCCGATAGGGTTGGTTTGTTAAAAGTATGGACAGGAGAGGGAGATGAAAGAACTTCGGCGTTCCTTCTCATGTTTAGCCTTCGTCATTCAACGACTCATTGAGGTGTCAACTCTTCTACAATCTCCTGCTCCGTGCATTTGAGTAGATCCCAACAAACCACAACACCCTTTGAGGTATTGAAGGTACTGTGAGGATCGATCCATAAAATAAACTCACCTATCTTCTTTAGCCCAAGTATCTTGTGCTCCTGGTTATCATTAGTTGTCTCTACATGGAGTCCGTTGTAAGTTTTACGGACTTCCTTTACTGGGCCTCCAGCACAATTATTTATCTCTCGAGCGATAAGGAACGAGCTTATCCCGAAAAATGACCACCCTCTTTACTAATAACCAGATATTCTGGTTTACAAAAACTACTCTTGTACAAAGCAGTCGGGATACTTTTAGCCTCTTTCTCTAACCTTGCGGTCTCAAAACTCTTCCTCCGTTTTACTTCAGGCGAAACGGGTGGTTCAGGATGAGGTTGTTTATGTGAACCCTCCGTCACGTTTGCAGATTGTTCAACTTGCATGATTTTCTGGCCCTTTCTGTAGCAAGGCTAGTCGCCGGGTAACACCCCCACTCCAGCGGTACCAACCCTGGAGGTTCAGTCCGGTACTCTAGCGGAACCGGCATATGTCCTGGCAGAGAGCGGAGGCGCAGTCTCTGCACTGACTCCAGGTCCCTAAATACCGAAGTTTTCAGGGCTCCCATGTACCGATATACATGGGCACCTTAATTACATGCTTTCCATGGCGGGGGGCATATGGACAGCGGAAGGGCCTATGTTACACCTGCAATCATTTTGACCCTAGCCGCCACATCGCCAGCTCTAAAGATGGTGTAAATGCGTTTCCTTAATCATTAAAGTTCTTCATATCTGCAGGTGGCCGAAAATCCAGTCCTTGTATTACGGCCCTAGGTGGAATCGGGCCGAAAAAAATTCCATCTTCAAGGGAAAACACTCGGAGCCACGTTAGCCAGCATTATGAATAGAACAGATGTTTCCGCCCTGGAAGTGGAACGTAGATGTTATGTTCCGGACGTGGGGATTATTTATCTCAGGGCATTATTATTATTAATTTTTTTTATAATAAAAATCAGTATTTTGTGCGTGTTTAATGAATTAGTCCAAGGAACATTTTTATTAAACATGAATTAAAAATTACGTGATAGTAAGGTGGGAATAAATTTGTTTTTCTAGAAAACAAAAATTCGGTATAACCAAATCATACACATTCAGGAACGTGACTGTATCAATCTTTATAAAATTATCTTTCTAACAAAAGTAAACAATAAGAAAAAACACGGTGTTTCTTTAGCTCAGTTACATTGTCTATAATATGTTATTCATGTAAACATCCAGTATTTTTACATTCGTTTTTTTTTTTGTTATATAACATCATACTGTTATTACATTATAAAATATATTTTATATTATAATGTCGTAAAGTTGTGTATTAGATGTAAATATTAATAATTCACAAACGTTTTGTTGTTTTTTATATGTCATCAACCTTTAAATTACCTTCTTCGCGTGAAAACATAAGTTAGGAAGAATGCGAGTGGATTATAATACAATTAAATAAATAATAAATGGAATATAATAGAACAGTTTCTTCTACAACCGAAATTAAATTTTTAAGCACTTGCTCATTTATATTTTCTCAACAATCTCGACTTTCTCTTCTGGGCAAATATTCTAGTTTTACTTAAAGGAGTATCTCATATAAAGAATTACACACCAGTTGAATCAGTCCTTTACACCGATAAATCAGACTGTTTTAAAAAGATTTTTCTTTATTTAATCTCTTTTCACATTACTTATTTTGAAGTTAGGACCTGTTTTTAGTGGGCAAAAATACTTACAACCACACAAAAAGAGCATCAAATTACTTAAAATAATAAATACTATTATTAAATGAACCCATAATAAACAATTCATAATTACCAATCACTCCGCACAGTATCAGTTGCATAAATATAGTCAACGGTGAAATTTTGAAGATTATTACTTTTTAGAAATTCTGATAATTTATTAGATAGAAAAAATTAATAATGTTTTATGAATTGAGACCGGTTTTTTTTATTATTAAAAATGTGCAGAATATATGAATCGATTAAAAATATTAATGATGCTTTTCCGATAATTGAGACTTCCAATATTTACAACCTGCCTTTTCATCGTTAATTTTTTCGTTCACTAATTTATAAAATTAAAAATATATGTATATAACTTTCTTTCTTTTTATATATATTGCCAAATAACCGGTTTTAAAAACCTTTACTTATACGACTTTGTAAAACAAAAAAATAAAAATTTAAATAACTAGGAAGATGTATTAAATTTGGTGGTATATAAATAATATGTATATTTCCTTCTTTTATTTTTTAAGCTTTTGTGTTATTGTAACTGGCAAGCTTGTCAGTTCAACATCCTAATTGATTTTCAGCAGCAAAATTACGTATTAATTTTGCCTATTTTTTTTACTTCAATCATATTCATATATCTTCAGACTACGGATAGGTAAAACTTGATATGAAAATAGGATCATTAATTTAATTACATTAATATCTGAATTAATCAACTGAGAAACTGTATTCTATTTTAGGGGTATCGTTTTTCGACTCTGTGACTAACAATAATGATAAAAATAACGAATTATTAAAAAAAATATAAAAAATAAAAATGCAGGTTTCTTAAGAAACTGAAAGATCGATTGCCTTTTTTCATTTTGTTGATAAACCTTTATAGCTTAATTCTTCAGTTAAAAATAAAAAATAAAAAAACCAATAAGACTTCAAGACTAATATTACGAATATATGTATTACTTTGAAGGTACCGATGTAAATTTGTAACGCAGATAATGGAAAATAAAAGATAAAATAATGAAAATAATAGTTTCAAAAGTACAAAAGAAAAAGATCTTTTTAAATTATATTTTATTTACTTAAATGTTATATAATAGGTGATTTTGTTTTATTCAATTACTCTTAATAGAAATACACTTTATTAATACATTAGTGTATTGCAAATAATAAACTATTGCACAACAGATGTTGAAGTAAAAATAGAATCCAGATATTACATATTTGTAAAATTATCAATATATTCTTATAAGATACTGTAATTGTATTGTTTATAAACTGGTAACTGTGTATATCATACAACTTATAATTAAGCATGAATATTAATAAAGGAAAGCTAGTGTTTTGGGTTATATGGTTAGAAGATGGTCTCTAGAGCCAATAGTAAATAAACCTAACCTCTCAGTCCACACAAATGCCATTATGCACCGGTGTACAAATATATAGATATACGTATACTGAACTCGAGAAATTCCTGAATCCATATTAAAAAAATGAGCAGCGAATTCTTTATAGATATATAACAATTCGTATACCTACATGTATGTGCACACAACAGCGCGCTCACGCACGCATGCACACATACGTTAAAAATGAAATGATTATAAAAACGTTTTAGAACAGTTTGATATTTTTTATTAATTTGTATTTATAGTTTCGCAAATAATTATCCAGAAAAAAATCGCTGTAAATAAATATTTTATTAATTTAAAACAATTAATAATAATAATATAATAACAATAATTAATAATTTTAAAACAATTTGTGGAACATAAAACTTAATTTAAAACTGCTCTTCAACAGTTTTTGTGAATTTCTGTTGAAAAATCTTTAAATAAATCCAGTTTAGCTAAAGTATTTATTTACTTTCAAAAACTTGTGTATCTGAACTTGCCTCAAAATCGAAATTTTCAAGTATGGACAGATTCATTTTTTTTTTTTGAAATCAAATGTATTTTACATAACCTTAGGAACCTTTGTGGTAATTATAAGTTTAGTGTATTTTAAAATGATTGTCTATTCCTTTTCGTTATACATATCTTCTATAAATTATTACTTCTTACTTCATCTAAATAATATGTTTATGTCGTATAATCATCACCTATTATTTTCATTAGTGATGAGTGTTAACAGCTGATACCTTTTTTTATTTTTTGAACGGTTCTAATGATGTTTATAAACCTTAGGTGTCCTATAACATGGTATATTCGTACTACACGAGGGAAATTCGAAAACCTTTCTCATCTTTTAATAAAAATTAGATTTTTAATTTTCTAATCTTATATTTTACTTTCCCGACGAATATTAGTTTAGAATAGGACCTATTAAAGGGGAAAGTATTGTGATCATGACAAAAATGGGATATCGGGTTTTTTTGGAAACATTTACTTTTAGGGTTTTAGGGTCCAACTAATTCATCAAACCAAGAAAAAACATATGAATATGCGCACATATGTTCGTATGGATGTCGTACTTCTTTTGGCCTTATATCTTAGGATTGACGGAACCGATTTTCTTCTAATTTGGCTTAAATATTTCTACGTATGGGGCACTGAATAATATTAATTTTACTTTCAAAACTCGTAGAGGGGTTGGGAGATATCGCGAGAAAACTTCTTCAGAGACATTTTATAGAAAGCTTTATTATAGCGAATTTGTTACCTACAATGCATATAGAGCGAGTCAAAAGTATGAAAACACCTCAACAACTTAAAAACAGTTCCAGATAAAATACTGTAATTTTTTGGATAAGGTATCGATCAATTAATTTACTTTTTAGCGAGAACTAGAATTTTCAATCCCTTCTTGGTGGTGGCCCAGGGGTTGTAACTCAAATATTTTAAATGGTAATACCGTTTGTGTGATAGATCATTTTAAAAGTCTCTTTAAACCAAGAAAAATTGTATAAATAAAACGTTGATACGATATTTGTACCCAAAATGGCTGCGGTATAAATTATAGACTTGGAAAAAAATTACATTGAGAAATTAAGGAAGTGTTATCGCATATAAATATTTTTTTAAAAATTTGATTAAATGGATATTATCGAATAAATTTATTTAAAAAAATATTATTTATTAACTATAACGTGTGCTTGTTTACTTATATTTCATTTTAATAAATGTTCAAAAACCATTCCTCCTTCTGTTGTTTGACAGTGGACCAGTCTGTTGTAAAAGGATGCTACTGTGTTATTCAATGATTCCCTTGTGATATTTTGTGGTGATTTAATTCTCAAATTCTATTTTGTAGATCATCGATATATTGAGCGACATATTTATTATGATAAACAATACTTTTTAAATGATCTGAAAAATGGAATAAGAATGGTGTCTGCAGTAGTTTTTGAGAAATCTGGGGAGAAAATCAATAAAGTGGGGTTAAAAAACTCTTGTTTCTTATGTTTGACATACAATAACTTTGTTAAATGAGTAATTTACACGTAAAAATTTTAAGCAAAATGTATAGAGAATTTAATTCTGAACAAAATCATGTAAGGGGAGTTGAATAAAACAAAGAAAAGTTAAAAAATTTCGAATTTTATTTAGAAACATTTTACTAGACCAAAATGCGTTATACGTACCAGTTTATAATAAATGTTCAAAAATGAACCCGCCATTTTCAATACATTGGCACGTTTCTGTACAGCTTTTGTTGCTCTTTTTAATCATTCAGGGCTATCCTTAAGTTGCTCAGCGCATCCATAATGCGAACAATTAATTTCTCACGGAAATGTATTTTTGTTTTGTATACAACATTTTTCAACGTACAAATTATTGTACGTCAAACATAAAAAAAAGGTTTTTTGCTCTAATTTATTGATTTTCATTCGGATTTCTCAAAAATTAATGGAGATATGAGACCTTTTTTTTCCTACACCCCCAGGACCGGATCTGCAGTGAAGCATAACTCTGTTTAGGGGCGTGTCCTTGTGACTGTAACGGGTCTCCCCGCCTGCCGGCAGTAGGTCCGGCATGGCAGGTTGGCCCGCTGGTTCTGGATCTTCTTACATATGGAGCTTACTTTATTCGATTTTTCAGGTCAAAAACGGTAAGAAATCACTAATTCTATCCTTTAATTAACATCCTAAAAATTTCATTACGACCTCATTTTAACGGGATAGCTAAAATCCAAGCGAAATCTTTCATTAGCCGTAAGTCCCAAACAAAGCATTTTAGGACATACGTTTATATGAATTTTTACCGTAATTTTTACGAGTAGAATAGGTTATGAAAGTCCCAGGAGAACTTCGTGATACACTCTATGTAAGGTTATCTAGAAATGACTACAGCCTTTTTAAATTGTAGGCCTTGGTCCTAAAACGCGAAAAGTTTTTTGAAAATTTTCTTTTTCTTATTTAAACCTTTGTTGAAGGGAGTGTTAGATTTATTGAAAACTTTACTTGAGGAAATTTGTTAAACATAATTTGTTGCATAACACTTTTTTTATGTTTTTCTTCACCGGTTACTCGGCACTCTTTCTTTCGGAATTTTCCCCCAATTTTTTTTAATTTTATTTAAATGTATACTTGTAATATTGTGAAATATCATCATTTATTAAAAATGCATGTATTTTAATGATTAGATAAAATTATTTTGGAAAAAATAAAGTTAATTAAACTAGATTAGCGAGTGAAGCAAACGTAGGCTCTGTTTAGTTGGGTTATGTTAATGATATACATACCATTCATCATAAATCGTTTTAAAAAAACAGAAAAATTTTCGGGGAAAATCAAATTTAAAATGTAATATTGAGAAATATTTATCTTGAATGAAATTGGACTTTATTAAAGTTTTACTCATACGCTTTTTTTTTTACTTTCATCTAAAGTACCATTGAAAATAATACATACTTACTTATCCGATTGTTCACAAGCAGTATGGAATCTTGACCGAAGTAATAATTCTCCTCTCTCTGTCTCGATCTAAGACTGCATGCATCCTTCCATTCATCGTAACCATTAAATAATCCCAATATTACACATGTCCATCATAATACATCTCTTTCCAGTTATTTTTACATGTAGAAATCTCTTTATAATCTCTTCATGTGTTATAGTTTTGTTAATATTAATATCCACACCTGAAATCCATACAAAAAATTACGATATTATAATAGTATGTATAACACCTTATTTTGGATTCTCTATTTATAACATCTTTATTCAAATTTCAACTATATTTTTATTAAAATAGTTGAAGATAATATTTTGAAGTTTTTTTAATTCTACGTGAACTAATCAGAATTTATCTTTACCGTATGTACAGAATATAGAAACATTATGCAGAATGTAGGTACATTCTAATCAGAATTTACCTATAGGGCTTAATTTGTAAATTTTATATAAATTTGAATTGATTAAAAATATTAGTCTTTAAATATGTTTTCTAGTTTAGGTCATAAGGTCATAAGAATAGAAATAGATTTTACACTTCTAGGAAACTAATCAAGTTGTAAGCTTCATGCAAATGTTCCAGGAAAAATTCAACACATCTCTTGGTGAGATGATTTACGTAATACCTTTTATTGTTCTCGTATAAATTTCGTGTTGCTTAGTCTATATAATGAGAAACTTTATTGCGAGTTAACGGAATGCTGAATTAAAAGTCGTAGTGACTATAACGGATTTATAATGAAGAAATTTATTGATGTTTTAAAAGTACAGTACATAATAAATTCTCGAACAAAGACTGATAGATTAAATTTGATAAGATCAAATAAAATTGGGAATTTAAACTGCCAAAGAGGTACATAAAAAACGATTTTGCATTAAATATAAAAATAAAAAATTGTATAATTTGCTCGTTAAAATGTATATGTACAATTTACTTATTATTATTATTATTTTTTTAATTGTAAAATTGGGTTTATATATTCGGAACATAAAGATATAAAACAATTATATCTACTTGATAAAAATGTTTATTTATTCAGTGAATTAACAAGTTACTGCTACTAAAGAAGTCACACGCCTCTTTTATCCTTGGGGCTAGTAGATGGGGAAAAAAAAGGTTTATATTACTACAACAAAGAATGATATTAAAAGACAGAATTAATTTAAATAATTTATAAGGAGAAATTTATAAATGAAATTCAAATTAATCTATTTTCTTGTCTTCACATTACCAACAATTAAAACATATGTTATAAATAGATGAACACACGAGTGGGTATATTTGTACACAGTATCATTTTTAGGATATTATATATTATTTCATTACATAAATTTCAATACATTAATAATTTCTTTATCGTGTTACATTACTTGAAACTTCTTTTTTGTGTTAAATATTGGACTAAAATATAATCTTAATTCAACGGCTGATTATTCATACATCATAAGGTCTTAGACGCTTAAAGCTTAATTTTTCAATAAAAAACAATATTAAACGTTGATATTTACGTCAAGACGTGAACGCAGGATGTCATATTGAACAAGTGCTTGGTCCCTTGCTCTTTTTTAACTCAAAGATTTATTTGGCAGGTTTAAAAATGATACGTTACCCGTTCAAAAAATTATTCATTGTATGAATTATGTATGATTTTAAATATGAATAAAATCATTATAATGTGCTTCTCAGGTAGTCATAACACTGCTAGCAGGTAGAACTCCCATTATACAATAAATAATTATATAATAATGTATAACTTAAAACATAAAAAAAAAAAAAAAAAAAAAAAAATGGCTTTTAATTGTGTAATAAATTCTTGTGAGAAGATCAAGTTGGCTTGATCTACAACAAAGTCTGATCATCCTGTTTAAATTCGAATTGTCTTAATAAAACTGTAAGATTATAATCAATATTAATTAATTATCATGTCAATTTATCGTTTAAAATGTAGTATTCTAACGGCTTTTTGCATACAAATATAAGCTTTCATCAAAACAGTGTTTACCGTCCGTAAGTATTAATTTAGTAATAAATTTAAAATATTAAATTTTTAAAGTGTTTATATTAATAATTACATTATCTTTGCTAATATAATCTAACTTAATCATAAAATAATAATAGTAGTATCATTTTAATGATGTATTATATAATTTTAATAATTATAATTACACCAACCCATTTTATATCATTTTCTCGTCAATTTAATTAAAATATTTTCTTATAATATTAATATTATTTTACCTTTTCGGTGAGTTTTTTAAATAATACTAATAATGTAAAAAATTTAATTTTTTGTAGTTTCATTTATAGTGTAAAAATAATATAAAAGCAGATTATTTCAATTAACTCCCTCCAATTTTTTATTTTATTTTTCTATAAATTAAGAGTTTATTCTGTTTGTAATAGTGTATGAGTTTTGTTTATTTATTTATTTATGCTATTCGTAAAACGGTAGATCCAAGCTCTGTACCACAATCAGTTCTCTAATTGTTATGAGAAGAGTTCAAAGAATAGTAAAAAAAAGTTTTAAAATTCGATGGCAAAATATTAATGTAAAAATTTCTTAATTTGAATCTAGAACAATTGTATTCCCTGAGCGATTCGCTCGATCCCTTGTTTGTAATTTGTTTGCTGTTGTTAGATATTACCTTATTTGTTATATGAACTATAACCATACTTCTTTTTTTCATGTAACTAATCCTGAATATTATATAACTCTACTCTGATCAAGATTTTCCTACGATTTCATTTTGATCATTTTCAGCAAATTGCTGGGGTATTCCTCTTTTTAATCGTAGTGTAGCACACCTATATATTACTGATGTGATTTATCAAGAAATTCATTAGAACTTCGCCAGTAAAAGTTCGAAGAACTGGACGGCACGGCGAAGTCAACGAAGTCAATGTTTACAGTTCTAAACATGACTTAACCTAAAAGTGAAATGAAAATGGGGAAAAAATAAAAAAATAAACACGAAAACATTATATTTCAGTTAAATTAAATTTTTAATAAAGAATATTTTCAAAGAATACCTAGAATTTTGTTAGACAACGTTTTTTTCTTCCATTTGATGAACCGCGGGACTCGAACATGTCACTTTATCCTCAAAAAGGTGCTGGGTTTACGAATCGCGCCGCTAGGTAGCGTTACTTAACGGCGCCTTTGAATTTACGAATGATCTCGTACGAAAATGTCATAATGTACTTGAAATAATAAAATTTAAAAGATAACGTACTATAGCTTGTTTAATAGTAAATGGTCTGATGTAAATTAAACTACTGAAGATGAAATAGGTTTTTTAATCCCCATCACTTCATTAAAAAAAATAAAAGTATTAGTTTACAAGAGCTTATAGCTGCTAATAAAATACAAAAATCACGAACAGTAGAAAAGTGTTGCTAATGTGGCAACAAAGATTTGTTACATAAAATAGAAATAAATTCGATTGGTAAAATTTTTATTTATTTGAACTAATTGATGGAGAAATGAAAAAAGTTCATTTAATAGTAGTAATAATAATAAAATAATAATAATAATAAATATAAAAAATGTGTCCACGGATACGATAAAAATCGAAGGTTACTGTTACAAAGTAAAATGCAATATTACATCACGGATCTTCGATTAGTGAAGGTCATTATACTAGTTTTATTAAAAAAGGAAAAATATGGTATGAAGTGAATATGATGACTATCAATAAAAAAAAACTGGCCGAGAAATTCTAAAATGTATATTTGTTTGTTCTAGAAAGGCAATAAATTTTAATAATAAATCCATAAGGTAACAATCAGTAATTCATAAAAAAAATAAAAAATTAAAGAATAATCTAACAAAACGCAGTGATATCCAAAAAAAATTACAACGAAATTGTAAACCGTACTGTAAGACTCTCGCAGATATCATTTCTTTCGCTCAAAAAACAAAAATAAATTTAATATAAATAAAACTGTTTTTAACAAAATGATACTAATATAAAAAAAGGTAAGACACTACATTTCTATCACAATTACAATTTAATTCTAATTTTTTTTGGATATAACATACAATTATGTACTGATCTGAAGAAAATGTATTTATTCGATTATCCGATAAGTTGAGAGAAATTTCCGTAAATGATTTACAAATCAGTATTTGTGGCATGAACAATAAAGTAACTGGATGTAGAACTAGTATCAAGGAACATCGGGTGCCAAATATCAATAGTTGGACAGAAGAAGGAAAGATATTGATGAAGTACTTTTTAAATATCTATAATAATGTAAGAAAATAAGTTATATATCTCTCTCTATAAATAAAGGATACAGAAGTTAACAAACAGATATGGTAATATGAATATAATCTATTCAAAAAAATGTTGTAAAGAAAAGATGAAAAAACAAATTTCGGAAAAACAAAACTAATAATCTATTTAAATCCACGATGACCGGTGACAAAACAATTACAGCGTTTCTCTTCGGGTTATAAATAAACCAATAAGAGTGCTGGTTATAGACCAGTTAGAGAACGAAATTAATTAATCAGAGATCGGTTAAAACCAATAACAACAGTATACGTTATCAATCAAACCCAGTTAATTCTGATTATTAACCGAAATTTTCGATACTTGATTGAATATCGCTTATTTATATCCACTATGACATGTAAACGTCTTATCAAAATTTTAAATTTCAATAATATCATTGCTAACCGGTTGCGATCCTTTTAAGTTCAGAATACCTCGGTTTTACCTAAAACTGTATTTCGTAATGACTACCAAAATGACCCAGCAAAAGTTCCCGAACGTGGCGGGACTTATCCTACGAGAAGAAAGTTTCTTCTATCATGGAAGGTTTTAAGTGGCTTCACTTAAAATAAAATTATTTACGTTTGAACAACGTTTTTAAGTTGATTCAGAGTGAACTCACTCTAGTCATTCTCGCATATGTAGGGAAAATCTATGGGGTGTAGCGGCATCTCGACGATGATTGTAGAAAGTAAATGTCACGTGGGACTCTACAATGGAGCTGAGTGGGAATAGGAGGTCTGTCCGCCTCTCTCTTATAAATCAGACAGCAGTCCGTAAATTAACCTAAATTCAGAGGTATGAACTGAAGTAAAGTTCACTAAGGGAACTAAGGACTAAATTTCGTTGTTGCGAACATTTTTGGTGGTATGTTGTTGTTAATGTGCCACGAATTTCGAGACATTTACTAGAAATTGACTCAATAAAAGTAGAACTAGGCGCGGGGTTTGTGCTTCCGCGAGCTCGGTTAGCTAGTTCAGAGGGCAACGATGTAGGACACCCAAGATGTCCGGACGAGGCTTACAACGAACGCAAAAGCTGAGTTTAAAAATCACCGATGTAAATGTCTACCGAGGCATTTATATCGGTGGCATCTCAACGGAGCTTGGCTAATTACTATGAAATGTAAACAGTTTGAGGGCAAAAACGACTCCCGTTAAAGCCCATCAGGGCTAGAAACGGGGGGAGGTGGCGACCGGAAGCGTCATAAGGCGGGTGTTTTCCCCTTCTGGGTTAGGATGTAGGAAAAATCTCTTAATGTAGTTTACAAAGGGGAGATCAAATAGATTTTTTGTAGTATTCTCTACTTGTCTAAAAACGAAAGCTAAATATCGCTGATTAAAATTGTCTGCAATGATAAACATTCCCAGTCGCGTTCTGCGGCTGGACGGCTGATTTCGAGATAATCTGCGAGGTTCACGTTCTGCGACTGTGGGATAGGCCCGAGATCAGCTCTAGGGTTTACGACCTGCGGCTGTGCGACAGGCTTCAGCTCCTAGGTTCGTAATCTGCGGCTGTGCGACAGGGTTCGAGATCAGCTGCGGGGTTCGTGTTCAGCAGCTGTGCGACTTGCTTCAGGATGAGCTCCTAGGTTCGTGTTCATCAACTGTGCGGCGGCGGCGATGGTGATGGTGATGGTGATAGTAGCAGAATAATCTTGGGCTAAGCACGCGAGGGCCTTCACTGCTGGTCTCCAACCATACCAATAGCTTTATAATGCTTGTCTGCTTCACACTGATTTCTGTTTCATCTTTTTTTTCTTATTATTAAGAAAACTTATTTTAATAATTTTTAAATTCTCACTAAATTTTATTTTTCTGTTATTTTTTATAATTTAATTTTTTTATGTTTAGAAAAGTTATTAGAAATTAAATTTATTTTGAACTTCATTTCGCAGGAAAGTAGGCATTGGAATTCATAGATTTTTGAACATTTAGCTCTAATAAGACTACAAAAAAAATTTAATCATTAAAACAATATTATATATATATATTTTTTTTTTACCGAACATGTTATAACTTGTAAACGTTATGATGAGAAAACAGGAATGCGTACAAAACCAGTTGGTAAATTTTAAGCTATTATATGTTGTCAGGAATTCTAATTTATTTTTTATTTACTATAATCTTTCCTGTGGAACTACTTAAAGGAGAAAGTTTATCCATCTAATTCCCACCATATTGACGAACTGAAGGGGAATATTCAACGAGAAATCAACGCAATTGACAACAAAGTTTTGCGTCAGACGACTCTCAATGTGATCAGTCGAACACAAAAGTGCATCGATGCCCAGAGTGGTCATTTTGAACATTTTTTTTAACAGTAAGGTAAATAAATGTAACATTTAAATTACGTTTTATGTTTTTCTTATTTAATTTATCCGTGTCATTCATTAAACTTCATTCCAACATAACCTACCGATTCTGCAGCGGTTACGTTATGGGTTCGGTTTTATGTTGCTCATTCTTTACAAACAGTTACAGTATTGAAGAGTTGGTGATAAGTGCATGTATTTACTAACGACAACGCAGTAGGTTAACAATAAAATAAGTTCATAGTGCGTTCCGGCAACGCTTTAATAAATCGCCAATAAAAGCATACTTGTTTGTACAAACAAGTATTTGTTAGGGAAAAATACTTTTAATTAGGCAATGTTAAAGAGAAGCCGCGGAGTGGACGTCAGTATTAACTAGTTTGAAACAAGAAGCCTCTGTTCTCGAATCCACTGGACAATATTTAATTGAATCATCTAGTAAGCGAACAGCTAAACTTCAATTTTCGTGGACAGCAATGAAAAAGATTTTCTATGGACCAAAAAAATCAAGAAGTTAAGCCATTTTCGACCGATGTTTGTGAATGAGATTTCAGATGTAAACATGGAATATCGTACTGGATCGTGCCGGGTTTTATTAATAGTATTTTTTATTGAATTTTTTGTGAAAAGATTTTAATTGGAATGAATGCATTATAGTTTATCGCATTTCACGCGCTAGAAATATAGTCTTCAGGACAAGAGAAAATCTTTGATCCATGAAAGAATTTCAAAAAATTTCACAATATAACATTACTTGTGCCAAGATGATTTCATTTGTCACATTTATTTATGGGCCTGTAAAAGCCCGACTTTCTTTTTAAAAAATATTTTTAAACATGACTCCTACCATAAAATTTGGTTTAAAATTTAGCGGATAAGGTGGGTGGCCCATTTCGCTCTATCTATCTGAGCATTCCTAAAAAAAAAACATTTACAGTCCGCTGGTATAGCGTCGTATTCTATCGTGTTATCATGGCAACAAAGTTCTAATCTTTGCGTGCTGGTTAATTCATTGTAGTTATTAAGGTACACGAATCGGCTTGTCGTTAGACCACAAGCGAAATATTGCGTCATATTTTGGAAGATGCCTTTCGTATTACCACGCCTTTCGTTACACGTTACAAGGACGTAGAGGCGCTTAGACTTTTGTGTGAAGTACTAAAGGGTAAATATAGACTTACTGGATTTGTTAATTGATTAAAATGGCCTACCGTTATGTGATATAACCCTATCGTCAGGCATGTATTACCGGCCAGCCTGAGAAAAAACGCAATAGTAATTTATTGATCGCTAATTCCGAACAAAAGCCTTTCTGAAATCAACCTAGTAACACACTGTGTTGATAATTACAGTACTGTTTTTTTTAAATCTCTAACAAACAATTTTTCGAAAAGTATATTATTTAATTATTGGAACGCATATTAATTTTACATTAAAAAATTGCCTATTTTTAGATAAAAAGGCCAAAATAAACTTTTTTTACGATATTTCACACATTTTAATTATTTCTTATCTGAGATAAATAATACATGATGAATAAAACATGCATCATCCTTTAATTTACTAGAAATAATCAAAGATTATCAGAAATTTTCAGAAACTTAAATCTGTTGCTTTTTCTTTTTAATCTGTACTAAGCTTGAATAATTGTTAATTTTTCTTCTATTTGATACGAATGAACTAAAATATCTTTTCACTAAATTTTACTGAATTAGAACGTTTTTTAATAAAATTAAAAAATCTGCCTGTTTGGTCAATTAAAAATCAGCTTATTATTTATAAGCCGTTTCATGGATCATACAACATACTTCTTCATTTATCAAATTGTAAATGAGGTAAAAATAATTTAATTTAAGCGTTTTTCGAGCTGGTACCAATTTAAGTTCATATTATCTAAAAACATTTAAATTATTATTTTCTTTAGTAACTGGAATAATAAGCCTTTCAGATGTTTTTGACGCCACTGAACGTTTTAGAACTGAAGTAGCCGATTTATTTCCTTTCCTTGAAAAAAATATTAAATAAATAATAATAAAAAAACTGGTGGTCCTTAGAACTATTCCATCTCCCACTGATATAGAATACTAGAATCCTGTATTAGTTAACACTTTAAAATAAGAACCTTTTAGTGGTTTTTTCAAGTTAAACCGAGAAAATGGAATATATAAAAAATGCTGCAGTAAGCAACATTATACTGCGAATGCTTTATAGGTTATGGAGAGTAAAACTGCCTTTATACTACTGAACCAGCTCATCACAATTTACCTGTAAGGGATTAAAGCGTAAAGCCCATAAAAATAAATTACTGGTTTGATAATATATCATGAAAATTCCCCAGACTGCAATAAAATCCAAGGCAGGTGGGCGAAGGGTGATTAAATAGACTATACCTAATAATTGTTTTGTTGATAATGGTATTCCAATGCTTGATATTTTATGTTAGGTTTCAAAATCACTGAGACCAGAGCCGTATAGTTATTTTATGCGGAATATCGATTTTTTTTTATTAATTTTAAATCTGAATTTTTTTACTCGTAATATTAGCGTATTAATAGTGAGTGCATTATATAATAATTTAAAGAAGTTTAACGTCAGGTTTGAAATTTTCAATCTGTATAAAGTATGTGTTGGTTATATGTGTTCATACATTTTTAATAACATAACGGTAATGATTGTAAGGGTTCTAACACAAAATAAAGCTGCTTTTAAAGACAAACGTATTATAATTATTGTGATAGTGTTTTAAGGAGTGGAAAGAATGAAGTGGTTTCCTTTACCTTTTTCCTCAGATGAATATATTTTCATACATTATCATGCCAAGTCAAGATATTGTAAAGCAACCTAAGTAATGTGTCCCTTTATGTTAAAAACAATGCATTAGCACACAGATTTTATGAAGTAGGAGAAATGTTTGATCTATATTCAATTAATTATGTAATAATAATAAAAACACTTTAATAAAATGATAACACTATAAAGTAGTTTGACTGACTAAGACTGATTTCAATTTAACTATAGATTTTTTATTTGTTCGAGTTCGATATTGTCTCTTTTAAAGGGTAATTTAAAACTAATTTAAATAAGTAATTTAAACTTTCTCGACATTATAAACCATAGCAAGAGTACAAGTATAGCAATCGTGCCAAAAATCTTTCCACTTTTGTGATTTATGGATTCAGTGTTGATGAAACGTGGAAAGATACAAAAATTAGGAGTAAATCTTTTTAGTCGCGTTTAGGCGTATATTTGAATAAATCAGTATTGATAAGACTAAGGATCATAAAATTTGGAATAGTGATTTCTATATGTGGAGCATTGATGCTATTAAAGTTTGAAATCCGGAACACAAATGAGGGGGTGGGAGAAGTGGTGAGGGATCAGGTATATATATACCTCGGTTGAAGCTAAATTTAATGAAAATTTTATCCGTAAGATATTTAAGCGTTTTTATAAAGCTGAAGTTTTATGTAAATAACAACTTTTCCAAATTCTTATGGCTTTAGTTCTTGATTTTATTTTGGTTTTTGTTAAAACTTGGAACACATACATTTATGTAAAATTTTGTATTTAAGTACTGAGCAAATAATTTCGCTGGTAAAGGTGTGCTAACTCAGGCGGTGGAGATATTAGCGCTGCTTTTGTGCATCCTGACCGCTGCATCCACTAATCTATTTAAACAAATACGAAATGTTCTGTAAATAAGCTTTATTTTGATAACTTATATTGTAATTTAAGTAAAACTGTTTGTCGAAGTAAATTTTATGATTATTTAATCGTGTGATGCTTATTTTAATATCTTAAAAATTACCATAAAGTTGAACTAGTTGTAATCAGGTACGACACTTCATAAATTTGACATTCACGTACTATATTATTTTTTAATTTTACGGGGTTTTTAACCGTAATTGTTAAGTTTACCAGTTACATCAAGGCTTCACTTTCTATAGCAGAAATGATGAAACCATTCAGGAAGAACAGGTGTCATGAGATTGGATAAATATTTAAAACTAATTTTAGGAATTATGTGAATTTATGAAATTTTTATTTATATTTCCTAATAGGGAACATCACAATCATTATTATTATTAAGATTATTATTATATTTTCTGCTAAGAACATTATGATTTGAATGTAGAGCATTGCTTACCTTTTTTAGCTTCATTCTTTTATTATATGTTGATGCGTATTGGAATAACTACATTTTTTTTTTTTTGCCCTACATCCCCGAGCCGGACATCCAATTAAGTATAATCGACTCGGGGACGTGTCCTTTCCGGATCTTTTAACTGCCTGCCTCTAATCTTCAACGTAAGAACCAGGCCCGGCTATGCCGTTCCCAGCCCCCCCGCCGGAGATCGGGTCTCGGTATTTCCTTTTGCAAGCCTCAAACCGACGGCGCAGGAGCCGAAGCCGCCAAAGCGTATCCGGGAACCCACACCGCCGGTCGGGTCTCGGTCTTTTCATTCATTCGCACCTAACGAACCCCAGGAGTCCCATCACGGGAACTCACACACCAGGGCATGTGAAACCTCAGGAACGGGGCTGTCCGCCCAGCCCTAAAATAAACTACACCCCTCAGTATCCCAGTCGTCTTGCCTCATCTTCTTTTATTCTGATAACTGTTCTTGCAAATATTGCAAAATTATTCCAGTTTCCGGACATAGCCAAGAGCCACTCCGAAAGCTGCTCCGGTCGGGTATGCATCAGTCCTGCATTTATACGTTGTTCCTCCCATCGTCTGCACTCAAAAATAGTGTGTTCGGCATCGTCAACCGCATCGCAGTAACAACAGATTGGTGACACTCTCCTGCCAAACCTCTGCAAGTATTGTTCAAACGCACCATGTCCCGACATGAGTTGCGTTGTGTGGTAATCTAATTCACCATGAGAGCGACCTAGCCAAGCATCCAGGTCCGGGATAATTCTTCTTGTCCATGCGGCCACTGCTGAACCCGCCCATGCCACCTTCCATTGTTCTCGTATAATAGAACTGGCCTCATCTTTGGCTACACCGGACGTCCTTAGTTTTCGTCCTTTAATCTGCAATTCTATCGGGGGCACCGAAGAAAGCACGCACAGTGCATTACACGATAACGTTCGGTACCCCGAAACTACCCCCAGAAGCGACTTCCTATGACTGCTAGTTAATTTTCTTCTGTTGCTCTGGACATTAACCGCATCGGCCCATACCAAGACGGCGTACAACAGAGACGACGTTATCACCGAGGTGATAAGTCGCCTCTTCGACGCACGTGGAGTTCCTTGTCCCCCAAAGAGACCTCGCATGGCACGGATAGTTGTTTCCACTCTGTCGCAGATCATGGCCACATGACTGGAGTATTTGAGGTGTTTATCCAGTAACACCCCTAGATATTTAGCCCTTTCCACCTCGACAATTGCCTCCCCCCTCAGGCGCAAATTTAATCTTCTGAGTATCCTCCTACCAGTGAAGAGGATACCCTTGCATTTGGAAGGAGAGACCTCCAAACTGTTGTTGACGAGCCATTCATTCACTATTTCTAAGGTAATATTCCCTTTTTCCTCCACTTCATCTAAGGTACTGGCCTCCACTAGCAGCGCAGATGTCGTCCGCGTATCCTACGACATTCACCCCCGGCGGGAATTGAAGTCGGAAAATTTCATCATAGAAGATGTTCCAAAGTAGGGATCCGAGTACAGACCCCTGCGGGACTCTACCGAAGATCTGATGACTTACCACACCATCCACCGTATTGATTTCAGTTCGTCTCTCGGATAGATAGCTGGCTACTTGCGTCACTATGTACTCGCTTATATTTTTTCTTTGAAGTGCCCTCAATATAGCTGGCCAAGGTACCGAACCGAAAGCTCCTTATATCCAGGAGTATCATTAGCGGAATACGCCTGGTTCTTCAAGTCCCAGCCCTCACCGCAGCAGCCCATGAAACGACTTTGTTGATGGCGTTAATAGTTGACCGCCCCCGCCTAAAGCCAAACTGATTCTCATGGAGGAGGTTGTTGTTTTCCAGCTCCTCAATTAGTCTGTTAGCGATGAGCATCTCCACGACTTTTTCCATATTATTAATGAGACTTATAGAGCGATATTCGAGAGCCCCTGGAACTGACTGTTGTTTGATCAAGAAAACAGTTCTTGACGCTTTCCAGCAAGCAGGAAAAAAGCAATGCTGGACCCCATAACTCGCAATATCTCCCACGGGATGACGGACATCAGACCCTTTATGCTCGCACACCATCGGGTCCTGGACTCTTTTTAATTTTTAGTCTTTTAACCGCAGTCGCCACTTCATCCTGGGTGAACCTGCCGCGTTCACCAGGTATTAGCTCCGTGACGCCCGTATCAACCCGCGGGAAAAGCGCTTCCATATGTCGGGTAGCTTCTATCTTATTAAGGACGAGCAACCGTCTTCCCAGTCTCTTCATGACTACCTGGTACGCCCGTCCCCAGGGGTCAGCATCTAGTTCACTGCATAGCTCCCTCCACTTCTGCCTTTTTTCATGCTTAATCATGAAGTTTAACTGTTTTCTTGCTGCTCGGTATTGTGTAATCGCCGTGTTCAGGTCTCGATCAGCTCCGTATGCTCTCGTTCTAAGTCTCTGCACTCGCCTCTTCATGGATTGCAGAACCCTACGTTGATCCGCAATATCGGAAGACCACCAATAGACAGGGTGATGATGTCTGGTAGTTCTTTCGAGGAGCCTGGCCAGCGCAGTAATCATGATCTGTTGTAATGTCTCTGGCGTGACCGGTCTGCCATTCGTTATTTTTGTAGCAACTTTGCGAACAATGGTCTCTACCTGACGTTTCGAAAGTCTAAAGCATAGATGTTGATTTCTAATATGAGTCTTAATATCAAGGATTTCAACAGAAACAGCCAAATGATCACTTGCAGTCTCGACTTACAAAACCTGCATTCTCACCATGTCTGGTGGAAATCTACCGTCGATCAATACCAGATCCAGGATAGAAGAATGCTTGCATGCGTAGAAAGTGGGCGACCCATCATTGATGCACACAAGCCCAGTAGTTCCTAGTAGTTCTTCTAGCGCTAGTCCTCTGTTGTTCGAGGAACCAGTCCCAGCCGCTACGGTACGGCAATTGAAGTCACCACAACAATTGTCCTCTGTGGGACGTTCATGACCATCCTCTGCAGTCCGAGCAGTCTAAACCCCGGGAAATACTGATCCCAAACTTTTACCAAAACATTTCTTGATACACACAAGTCTCTATAAAAAATTTCATCAAAATCAGTTTACCCAGTCAAAAGTTACTAAGTTTCAAACACCCCTAACACGCGTAAAACACCCTCGTTTTTTTGTTTTTTTTTGGGGTGCCTGTATCATGAAAGGTCGATAAATTAAAAACAACCTGTATCTCATGTTTTACTGATTACATTCTTTTATGCAGCGTAGCTCTAGAGCTATGATATTAGAAAAGTAAATAGATACTTAATTTTTTTCCAGTTGTTAAAGTAAAAATGTTTAGTAAAGAAGTCGTAACCCACCGGGTTGGTCTAGTGGTTAACGCGTCTTCCCAAATCAGCTGATTTGGAAGTCGAGAGTTACAGCGTTCAAGTCCTAGTAAAGCCAGTTATTTTTACATGGATTTGAATACTAGATCGTGGATACATCGTAGTCACATTCGGGCTTATATAGACCCCAAACCATATATAGTTACAGAGTTCTATCGTAACGACTCCTTCAGTCCTCAAATATAAGCTATAGTCCCAGTTTCCAGTAATTTTCTTGATAGCCACATCCCCAGCGGTATCTGGCACTCATCGAGACCCAGCCGCAGAGTATACGTTAGGCTCAGTGGCAACAACAACGTTGTACTCTCCAGTATTAGCTGTCTCTTCCATCAAGTCATGGGATAGGAGGCTTCGATGGTTATTGATTAATAAGACTTTAGGCATCGCGCTTCATTCCGCATTCAGTGCCCCCGGTGCGGTGGTTTAGGCTACGGCAATCAAGACATCTGGATGCCTTTCTGCATTCCCAGATACGGTGTCCAGCGCCACCGCAGTTATAGTATTACAGTACCATTATAGTGCCACCGCTACTGCAGTTAAGTATTACACAGCTCAGGGGAGTGTCCTGTACTCTAACGGGCCTCCACGTCTCGGCCCGCCGGTCGGATCTCACTTTGCGCCTGCCTCAAACCTCCAGAGTAGGATCCACCAGGCCCGCCTATGCCTTTCCTGGGTTCCCACTCCGGGAGTTGGGACTCGGTCTTTATACCAATACCTCTAACGGGGACACCCCGAATTGGGCATCCCACTCTTTTAAGTCTTTATATAAGGTTTAGTCTACGCCCCTCCCTTTATTTGACGTCATTTAACATCAACGCCAGATAAGGCATGATATCAAATAAAGGGAGGTCCCTTGACTATAAACGTATAAAGACTAGCAGAGATTTAAAAGCATTAGTACAATAAGTTTGACGATGGAGTTATTCCGAAACGCGTTAACATGTGATAAAAGTATGAAACTAAAGTAAACAGTACTCAACATAGAAAACTTGCATCATTTTGGAAATTTTATATTTGTTGAGACTAATAGTTTCTTCTAATGTAAAAGATTTATCAAAATATGTAGAATATATTTTGAAACATTTAGAGATAAAAGAAAACATATTTTCCGAAAAAGATTAACAATGTCGTTTTTAGTTTCATACTATTAATTTGAGATACCGAGTTCAAATACCGAGAAAGAATATTAATTCGTCTTTATTCTTTAAATCGCGAAGCTGTTGATTGCTTTTTCGATAATTTTGTCTGGCAATAACCGACAATGAATCGAACAACGAACTATCAAGTGTATCTGTCGTAAGTTTTCATCATGTTAATGTTTGTTTGTGTTCGTTTATTGCTGAAAGGTAATCTATTTTCCCTAAACTTAGGTATTGTAGGTAGGTAGAATAGAAATTAGTATCTGCTTTTTTATATTCTTTAGAGTTTGTTTATGTCCCTAAAATTAGTAAAATAGCATGTTATTTATTTAAAATAAATTCTTATAGAAAAATGTATGTTATCATTTAATATATTGTCTATAATTAATAATGCTTGATCTTGTTTTTTTTTTTTAAGTTAAAAGTCATCATAACGGCAACAAGAGGTTTCTGTATGTTTTGTAGATGATTACATTAATAATCTCCCTTTAACCACACACCGACGAGTAAACATATACAGCAAACTTATGTTTTACGAACTTATCTTAACGGGACAACATAATAAATTCAGTAACAAAATATACTGCAAAAAAAAGTTTTAAAAATATTTACAAGCTGCCTAAATAAATGTCATAACAAATTAAATTAGAGTTTTTTAACTCTCCTTTTTTTCATAAATAACTTGTGCATCGTATTACATTCTGCCCAATTTTTATTTATTTATTTTTTTCTTAACTTTCATTGGTATGGAATTTTTCAAGGGAAACAGTAGTAGTTCCCCTTGAACAATGAACGAATTTTTTATTCTAGTTTTAAACTTGTTAAAAAAAAACTGCGCTTGTTTCTTAGATCACTGAGTAAAAATAAAGTTAGAAATTTGGAATTTGTAAGGTTTCTTTCAAGTATTTTTTCCTGGTTTTGTTTTTAACTAGTTAATGAATCTATTTAAACCTAATAATGGTGAATGAACAGATTCTTACATATTATTTACGTTTTAATTAAATTTTAAATAAAAAAATAATAACTTGAGTTTTATAAGGAAAAAAACACTTAATCTTTTTTTTAATCCAATTATATCAACTGCTTATTAATTGTTGTTAAATCAACGCTATAAATAATAATTTTTTTAAAAATTTAACTCCGTAGTATTCGATCATAAAATTAAATAATTAAATCTTTTTCAAAAGATTTATTAACTGCGTCTTTTTATGAAATAAAATATGGTGCACCATACATTTTATAAAATTCATGATGAAAAATTGCTTAATTATAAAAGTTCAAAATTTTTAATATATAAATCAATATTCTAATTATAACCCACCGGAGTTGATCTAGTGGACTTGTCGTAAATCTGCTGATTTCGAAGTCGAGAGTTTTCAGGTTCAAATCCTTATAAAGGTTGTTCACCTTTTATTCGATTTGAATTCTAGAACCGATGTTCTTTGGTGGTTGGGTTTCAATTAACCACACGTCTCAGGAATTGTTGGCCTGAGTTTATTCAAGATTACACATTTACTGGTACAGTTACGTTACACTGATAAGTCGCTAATGAGTAAAACTGTTGATGAGACTATAAATAAAAATATTTATAAAAAAAGATATTGTAGTAATTATGTTTTTTATTAATTAAATTAAAAGAACTCGAGTTTTATTTTTTGGTTCCAATTTAAGACTGTTTAATAACAGTTGTTCTAAAAATAAATTAAAATTTATTTTGAATTTCGATTTTATTTTCATATTAAGTTATTTACTAAATTATCTATAAGTTTATTGTTAACTAAATGTAAATATAATGTACAAAAATAAAAATTTTGATACTGAACTTGAATCTCAAATAATTCAGTTTTTTTTTTTTTGACTGTTAGAAGAAAATATTGCCCGTTATTTAATTATCTTTAAATTATCATATATTCACTATCATTCACATGTGATTATCATACATTCGTATGATAATTTTTTCAATGGGTTTTTTAATTGTAAGTTACAGAGGCACTAACAAAATTCATGAAAAACGAATAAAGGGAATAAATTACATTAATCACCCTCTTGGGAAGGAGAATAAATTTACTATATAGATATGTATAAAAAAAAACTTTGTAGAAAGCATATAAGTTTTATTTTTCTATCGATTCGTTCATAACAGCTACTTAGTTAATAGTTGGGTTTATTAATACAGTCCCTATCTTTAAGTAAATAATGTGAAAATTGCTTTTAATTCAATTCTTTCCTTTTTTGGGGGACTCTTAGAAATTCTTCTTGTATTATATTAATATTTTAAATACTTTTATAAAATTTTAAAAATATTACTGCATACAAATTTATACGCATGTTCGTGTACAATTTTTTGAATTGGTATTTTTCTGATTAAGTTTTATCACGGTTATCCTTGGATCCGTCAAGTAAACACTGGATATAGTGACTTTTTCTTATCTGCGATGTGTATCGCATCCATTCCTGAAGTGTGCTCTTTTGTAATCATCCATTCCAAATCTTATCATCCATTATCCTGTTGTTATTACAGACTCGAAATCATAGACCATAACTTAACTAACTCTTTCCATTATTCCTTTTTGAAAATATTCGCAATTTCTTTTCTCTTTTCAAATCTTTTATATATAATCCAATCATCATATTCTTTGGTCATTCTCTAAATCTTTTTCTGATTATATATAAATTAAAAATATTTTTTTCGTCTTTTTCACTTAGCATTCTCTGTAAACCCTATATCATCTTTAACTATAATTATGTACTGATCTAAATAGATATTTATTTACTTGATTAAGAGCTGAGATATGATGATTCAAGTAATTGACGTTGAGTAAAATTATAATCTGTCTTAATATAAGCAAAAGAAAGTTGAAGATTATTTTTTAATAATCCTTAATCGTGAATAATATTTTCTTGTTTTTATATTAAAAATATTGAATTATTTTTTTTTAATTTCTAAAATAAATTTTTAACTTTTATCTTTGAAAAAAAGTAAACCAAAAAACCCTTGTTTCAATCAAATTTATTTTAGTTTTCACTTCATACAAAAAAAAAATTTATTCATTTTTGATTAAAAGTTTGGGTAAAATATCTTATAACTTCGCATTACTGTCATCAAAGGTTTGAATAATCGTTATTCTTATTATTAAGTAGTCTGATCTGTTAAGTTCTACGAATCATATATATTGTTACTAGTGGCGGCTCGTAGCAAAAATTAGTGGAGATGCTGCTCCATATAATTGTTTTTCTGGGTCTTTTCAAGACCACAGTTAAAGTTTTCTGTAAAATAAAAGAACCGAAAAAAATTAATCAAATAGAATATCTGGAAGCAGGATAATAATCTAATTCTATACTTTATCAAATTCAAGAATATGGTACACGATTTTTAAGCACATTGTGCCTAAAAACCGTATTCGGTTTAACCGAGTAAATAATAAAATGTCCATACAGATAATATTTTTTTAGTATTATTAGATAATAACTTAATAAAATGTCAGGTTAAAAACATTGTAGTCCAATGGTGCTTAATTTCTATGTACACCGAAACAAATACGTAATTATTTTTTACTAATTATCTTCTCTTTCGCCCTTCCAGCATATTTTTGGACTGATTTGGCAATCAAAAAACACTTACTTTCATCCATCTTCTGATCACTATTGAAACAACAACTAAACCGCTTTCATATTCCTTCCACCGACTAAACCAGAAAAGGAACGAAAAAGGAAAGTTCCATACACACGGAGTAAAAAAAAACTACCTTCCACCAGCACGCCAGGGTAGGCACTGCGGAAGCGACAGTGCTCCCTCTCTCTCTCGAAGCGTTTTGTGCACAACAGTCAAACACCACGCCGCTGAACTGTGAAGCGCACAGTCCCATACAAAGATTTTTGTATATTTTTCATAAACTGGAGGATGGCTACTGCCATTAAGCTTAAGGATTGTATATTGTAGAAGTATAAAGAAAGAATTAAAGAAAAAAGGACTTATTACATTAAATGTCATCGATAATATCAAGTGGAAATAGTGAGTGGTGCAGTTCCACAGTCCCTATACGCGAGCCACCACTGATTGTTACGAATACTAGTAATAAATAGATTTTAGAAATTCTGGTTTCAAACACTTAAATTTCATAGTCCAAGTAATTAGTTTACAACTACTTTTTTATGGGAAAAGCGGTTCCTATTATGATTTTTCGAAACCATTTTATGTCCATTACAGACGCGTGATTAAGATGAAACGGTTGTATCATAATGCAAATTTTTACAAGCCTCTGGTGATATTGCGATATAAACAAACATACCATCCTGATGCATCATCCTCTTTTTGACGATCCTATAAAAACATTAGATTTTTTTCCCCATTTGCAATTCATCTGTTTGTTATATATTTACATTTTACATTCAATGCAGTGTATAAATGATTGAAAATCTATTAGGAGAATAAAATTCATGTTCAACTGATTAACATAATTTTTTTCATATTACGAAATATTTAGGAAAACCAAACTACGTAATTTATTAGAATCCTGTAATTTTCTTAGAATAGAAATAAACAAACCTGTTTTCCTGATTATGCTAATGAATATTTGATTAGAATACAAGAGAAAATATTTATTATTAACTAAACGTCCACTGTATATTTATGCATACATAAATCATAAGTAACAAGTGTTTACAAATTAAAATATTATTTCATCACAGTACGGTATACGGATTATATGTTATTCAAAGAATAGAAAGAACATATTCTTTCAGAAGTGTTTTTATACATGTTTTTTTTTTCGTACACTGATCACGAGTAAAACTTTATCCAATTAGTATTATATAATATGAAACGTGATTAAATAAAAAATTAACAATACTTCGCGGATAGGATTTTTTTTTCAGGAGATATCAAACATTCAGATTTTATATTAGAAAGATTTTTCATTAACCAACTATTAACTTAACAAGATAAAAGAGATAAAGAGGGAGTGAGTGAAACAGAATAAAAGAGAGATAGATTCTAGTGAGAAATCATGTGCAGTAATATTAATATTACTTTCCTTAATAAAAAATATATGAAGTATTTTGATCCATATCTTATGAATGAATAATTTTGACAAGCGAAAACTTAACATTACATTACATACGTTGTTTTAACTTTCTCCAGATCATTACTCGAGCTTGTATTAATCTGCCTGTATTTTATGTATAACATTATTATTATTATTAATCTTTTTTATTGTTTTTATATTTATCAGTACAACAATAATTTAATTTGTAACTCTATAATTTCATATATAGACTTAAATAGGTGGTAATATAGATTATAAAAACAAATTTTATTTATGTGCCATTGTTTTATTTTTTTAATCGATTCTAATTTGTGCTCTACAAAAACGTTGGTTTACATGTCACTAAAAATAAACGTACTTTTTTTAAAAACAATTTTGTTGATACATAATTTGAAGCATTATTTTATATTCTATTTCAATAGCTTGGTTTCTCGCACGTTTGAGTAACGAATTTGGAAATGTTTTACGATTCATTTTTTTTTATTCCGTTACTTATACTAAATAAATAATAAGTATGTATTGCTTTATTGTAGAAAAAACTAATCGAAAAGTGACCAATTTTCTCACTTTTATCTTTGTTTCACAATGCATGCTTGCTCCTAAACTAATAGAGATGAATTTTTTAATCCAAAGCAATATGGTTAAAGAAAAGAAGTAGGATAAAAGCTTATAAGGGGCTGACGATAATTTTCAATTCTGATTGAAGAAAATTTCCAAACTCCAACCGACTTCTTTGTTGTTACTAGAATATTTCATGGATAGGCCTTTAAACGTGAGATCGAATCCATGAGTTTAAAATTCTACACCTATTATGTATAGACATTTTTTCCACATTTTTCTTCAATTTAAATTTATTTATTTATTCACTTACTTATTTGTTTCATTGTTAATTATATTTATATCCTCAACTGAGTTGACGTTAAGGAGAACAGTATTAAAATTATTTATTTTTCTTTTTACAAGTTGATCTAATAGTAAAAGAATAATAACTAAAATTGAATGAACTGAAATAATGATATGATTAGTAACACTAAGTTTATACAGTTCTACCTCAAATCACATAAAGTCACAAGGTCCAGCACGTGAAGTCGTTTTAACTTTCTAAAGTCTTCACTATTGTATAGAAGATTAATAGCTAAGTAACTTGGTTGTTTAGCCGCAATTTATATTTCGTACCGAATCGCTATATTTCTTCTCTAATATACGTTAAACCCAGATTCATGGATTTCATTGATTCTTACGAACCAAGGCGCCTCTGTGACGCTTCTCGGTAATTTGTTTTGGAATTGCTGTTTAATCTCGACATTATCGCTGCGTGCAGTAACCCAAAGAATATCATAAGTCCAAATCGGTTTCAGGATTGTTGTGTACAGTAATTGTTAGTGGGATAGTAAAAACCTCATGCTCAGCAACCAGTACATTTCCTAAATTTAATATCCACGTTTTCTCTTTTTTTTTATATGGACCTTCCACTTCAGAAGGTCCATATAAGGTCCATAGGTTTTTGTTTTGTGTTGAACTACCAATGGCACTGTTCTTCGACCTGACTTTATGTGTGTACTTACATTAAATTAACTTTATGCATAGGAATATTATATGTAACTTTTCAGGAGCTTCGATGGAAGTCTCTCCACATGGTGATGTAATACAAAATTGACAAATAATAAATTTGATGCAAATAAACATATATTTAGCGTGTATAAATGATGAATACACACACACACACACACACACACATATATATATATATATATATATATATTCATGTATAAATTGTATATACTACAAATATTTTTATTCCGCACCTATATTGTTATTCAAAATCCCCACCTTAAAGTTATTATTATTATTTATTTATTTATTTTTTTTTTTATGGGAATACGAGCATCGACTTCCATAGTCATTTAGCCCTAATGGAACTGTTTAGCCTGTAGAGAATGACATACGTGACCGGGATTCAAAACCGGGACCTCCGGATTAAAGGTCAAGACGCTACTACTCAAAAAATAATACCACGGGGGTCGGTATTATTTCTTTTCGGTACCGTAATCATTATTTACATTTAAATTAATCAAAAGCTTTCTTCTATTCAGTTCATTGATCATATTCATCTGATGATACAATTAAATGTATAACTTAATTGTAATGTTATTTTTTGACTAGAAATAACGTTTTTTGTAAAAATTTATATACGTTCTTGAATAGAAATTTTTTTTTATGATTTGTTTTTATATATTTAATTCTTTTATACTTTTTAGTTGACCCTTAAATAATTTTATCGATATATGATGAAAATGGTTCTTTATTACTTAAGGTTGTCTGTATTCTAAAATGAATAAAATTATCCTCTCTGCATTTTAAAATAGTAACAAAAATTCTGAAAACACGAAAATTACAATAACTCGAGACCTAATTGATCTACTGGGACAGACAATGGCTTAAAATACGCAGAAAAATCATAAAATAAAAAGAATAAGAAAAAATAAAGGAAGGAAAAAAGGAAGAAAGGTAACTTGTAATAATAATATTTTGCTGCTTTTTCATTGATATAACAAACTGTCCAATTGGTGATAGCAATGGTAGTTTTCTTATTGGTCCAGCAAACTGGCCCGGAAGCGGTGGGGGGTGCACACCCCGCCCCTTTAGTTTATTACTGTTATTATTTCTTTTGTTTTTTAATAATTTATTCCTTTTTCTTAGATTATAGTTATGTCATAATGGCAGGGACTGTACAGAGAAGCCGTTAGCGTCAAAATTTAAATATTTCGGCTGGGTCTTGAACTACCAATCTCCCATTCAGGAAGGTAGCTCATTTGCACCACTCCTACTCACTATATTAAAATAAAAAATTAAAAACTATTTAGAAATTACTTTGATATAAACTAGAAACAAGAAAATATAGACATTTTTCCATGATAATGTTTTTAATGACAACACAAATAAAAAATCTTATTGTTTAATATTATTTAGGAAACGATAAAAAGAGAATCCACCATTATAAGCCACTTTAAATATCCAACTTTAGTATATTTTTTCTAAAAAAAATGGTATAATTCCGGCTATTAACTACAATGCAAATGAAAATTACACATCAATTCGCTGCATATAAATTATATTCAGATAAAACATTAACTAATCATGAATTATCATCCGAAATTCATTCCCATTTAAGATGAAACTGTGAATTAAGTCTGGCAGTGTTGCGAGGAAAATACATTGCCTGGTAAATACATTCAATAATTTATGTAATATCGAATAAATAATACTCCATTTAATAAAATCTAATCATGTTAATTTATCTGTATCCGTAAAATAATTCCTCACATTTATTAATTACGTACAGAAAATCTTAACTAATAGTGGGATCAGTATAGTAGAAAACCGAACTTATTTACGTTAGTTAAATAATGTAATTTTGTAAGCTTTTTTAATATTTTTTCTAATTTTTAATTATTGTATAAAATTCTGTTGTATTCTACTTGCATTTTTTACAATTCATTTTTATGTTTGCTGTAATATCAACGTAATTTTAATCAAGAATTTAGACTAATATTCAGATAACGAAAAAAATATTACTGCAATCGATTAGGTTAATTTTGATAGTTCATTAAATTACATAACTAAATAATTACTTATTTTTAGCACGGCGAGTCTTAAATTAATTAAAAAGATGCTTTAAAAAACGTTTTCTGGTCTCTCCCTCCATGACTAGACGTTTGTATAGGGACTTTTTTTAAAAATATTGGCAAGGTAAAATATAAAAGAATTTATACTTCTATTTTTGTCGGATAAATAGTGGTAAATTATACTTTATTCATGATATTAAATTTATTTCCCAATAAATATTCGGAATTATAAATTGATTGAGAAGGAAATAAAAATAAATAATATCGTACTCCGGCTACATCCATTAGTGAATTCATTGAAAATAAGGTTTTATACAACGGTATAAAATGTAACCTACATGTTTCAGTTTCATCTCTTTAGGCTAAAAGCCCGAAAATGTTCCAAGAGATTGTCGGATAAAATGGGGTGCAGTTTAGGAGAAGAGGGTACATAGATCACAATCAGCCCACATCTGACCTCCTCTTCCGCAACGTTACACTAATTCACCCCTAATTTAGTATAAATTTATGTCAAGATCCTTCTTACTCAAACAACCCTCAAAATAAGGGGTTTCTTTGTGATTATAACATAAAATTTTACGATTTTTATAGTATTATTTTCTCAAAATCCTCTCTTCCATTTAAAATCCCTTTTCTAAATAAGTTCACATAATAAAAACGCCCCACATAAAAAGTCATTATGCGATTCATTACGATTCGTTTCATTCCATAACGTGCACAAGCTGTTATAAATTATAGTGGTTTTCGATAACTGTTAATAGAAAACATACATATTGTTATTGTTGGTTTTTGATAATACTTTTGTAAAAGGAGATACAAAACAACATTTTCCTCTTTAAAACTTGAACATTAGAATATAGTAGTACAAATAAGTAATGACTTCCTTGAATTTATTAAAAATAATAATAATAATTTATTTATGAAATAAATGATTTAGGTAGCATGGACAAAACAGATAAAAATTACATCTGTATGCTGTTTGTTTTGCATTAGTCACGTTATATTGCAAGCATACGACTTCTTTACTCTTTCTTTCTTTCTTTTTCCTGTTTAGCCTCCGGTAACTACCGTTTAGATAATTCTTCAGAGGATGATATGTATGAGTGTAAATGAAGTGTAGTCTTGTACATTCTCAGTTCGACCATTCCTGAGATGTGTGGTTAATTGAAACCCAACCACCAAAGAACACCGGTATCCACGATCTAGTATTCAAATCCATGTAAAAATCACTGGCTTTACTAGGACTTGAACGCTGTAACTCTCGACTTCCAGATCAGCTGATTTGGGAAGACGCGTTAACCACTAGACCAACCCGGTGGGTTACAACTTCTTTACTGAAATTTTTTACTTTAACAACTGGAAAAAAAGAAAGTATCTCTTTACTTTTCTAATATAATAGCTCTAGAGCTACGCTGCAAGAAAGAATGTAATCAGTAAAAAATGAGATACAGGTTGTTTTACATTTCTCGACGTTTCATGATACAGGCACCCCAAAAAAACAAAAAAACATGGGTGTTTTACGCGTGTTAGGGGTGTTTGAAACTTAGTAACTTTTGACTGGGTAAACTGATATTGATGAAATTTTTATAGAGACTTGTGTGTATGAAGAAATGTTTTGGTAAAAGTTTGGTATCAGTATCTCCCGGGGGTGGAGTAGATAGTTTCTTTGAAGTCAATTTTCTTAAAACTTTGCTAACATAATTCCACTTCACATTAAATTCAGTACATGCTTGCATACTTATTTTAATATAAAAAATAATTTTGCCCATTCTTTCCATTCCTCCCAAAAAATTTATTTTTTTATTTATTTTGTATTTTTTTAACAAATTTATTTTTATTTCTTTCTAAGCATTGTAGTAGTTCAAGTGGTCCAAATAAAAAAAAAAAAAAAATACTTTGGTGGCAATATTGTGGGTGCGGGTCTTATCATTTAAAAACAAACTTGACCCTAAATTCTTCCCTTCCCCAAAAATCGAGAAAAAATGATATCTTTTTATTTAATGCATATTTTTTAACCGATTTTTTTAGGTCTTCCTAAGTATAGTAGTAGTGCAACCGACTCAAAAAAATACCTTGCGGCAATATTGGGGGTAGGGAAGCCGATCAAATTTTAAAATATCGATTTTTGAATTTTTAAAATTTTTTCATGTATCATTATTTTTCCACTATATAAGAATAAACAACCAATGCCAGAAAAGTATAAAAATTTTGTTGCCTGCTTTTTTTACTATTTTTTAACAAAACTCGACATTATTCTTGAGTACAATACATAAAAATTTTTCTCATCGTTCTTTCTCAATGTAGACGCTTTTGAAGCAGTAGATTTTCGGTTATCTTTCTTTCTAAATTTCTCTTTAGTTAGTGGTGGTTATTTTTTAATTTAAAAAAATACTGGTGTTTTCGTTTTGATAAGCAGAATACAAAAAATTGGTTTTTATTAAACATCCATTCTCAACGAAATGATATTTTAGAAAAGATTCTTTTAAATTACTGCTAAAAATATTCTAATCGTCACGTAATAACGTGGAATATACGCGTGTCATTCTTATTGTGGTTCTAATCTCATAAGAAAAGGCAACTATTAGTTTTCTAGTAATAGTTCTTGTACCCTCACCGGTACGAAATATTAAATTACATTTTTATTTAAAATTTCAATTCATCTGTGACATAATGATTGTTTTATTTATGTATTATTATTTTTTTTTTACTATACAAATTTTCTTACTCGGTTATTTAAAATGAACATACCTTTTTTCTTTTATTTTTCAAAAATGTAACCATTTTTGCCTGAAATGGTTTGTATTAAAAAGATGCCCTTTATTTGGAAATCCATTGATCTAAAAATATTTCAAATTAGGTGAAAAGATGGAAAAATGATTAGTAATTAGATACTTAAAAGGAAATTTTTATTTATTTCACACGAAAGTAAAATTTTAATTAGGTAAAAAGAAGTTACAATCTAGTTTTTTAAGGTTAGTTAGATGATTAAAGAGTAGTATTCAGTACTCTTTAGTTTTCCTTTACAGTTTTAAAAACAAATTGTAGTAGTTAAATGAAATTGTTGATGTTTAAGAAAAAAACAAAAATTGCGGAATAAAAATAAAGTTACTCCCGGTTTTCCATTGTTATGAAGCGAATTATTAAACTTCAAACTCATGGACAAAAATGTAATAAAACTAGTATTTTGATTTTAGTCTCGTTGTATTTTTATAGATGAATCGGTCCATAACGGAAATGGTTTACACTGTGTGCCAAATAAGTAATGAGACAACTAGCATTACATCGACTAAGCATTTTATTTTAATTTTACAGTTACATGGATTCAAAATAAATACCCCTGCACCTCCACACAATATTTACATCGATCATACAAGTTATTGAAAGAACGCTGGTAATCCTGATTGTGTACTTCCTTCAGTCTGTCGGTCATAGCACGTTGGATGTCCTCAATGCCACAGAAACATTCTCCTTTTAAAGCACATTTAATTTTCGGAAATAGAAAAGGGTCTCCAGGTTCCAAATCAGGCGAATAGGGTGGGTGTTCGAGCACACAGATCTGTTTTGATGGTAAAAACTGTTTCACGGGTAGTACACAGTGAGCCGGTGCATTGTCATGCAGAAGAACCGAACTCTTGCTTTGGAACAGATGTCGTGTCAGGATGCGTCCTGACACGACGCATGCGAGCAAAGGGACGTTGCATGACTCCTAAGTAGTACTTTTACGGTCACTGTTGTGCCCTCAGGGAGACATTCAGAATGGATAACTACCGAAGCATTGAAAAAAACAATCACCGTTGTCTTGATGCGTGATTTCTGCCTCGGTGACGATGTTCCGTGCCATTCCATACTCTTGTCGTTTAGTCTCTAGGTCGAACTTAAAACACCTATGTAAACTTCTGATGCCGTTTTTCCTAATTTACAGTAAAGTTTTATCACAGCTCCTTGATCCGTGATGCTACGTTTAACCGCCGGTACTTGCACAACGTTACGTTCACGGCTGCTGTGGTTGCACTGGCTGTCATCGACAAGATCGAAGCGTCTGCGTGTTCAGCACAATCTAGGGGGTGAAAAAGTTACCACGTTTGACGCGTTTCTTGAAAGTTTTCCTTGGAAAAAATCAATCGCATTACTTATTTGGCTCATTATGAATATTATCTTTTCATCATTATCAAATGGTGTTCTGCTTGGCGACAGGTCTCTTACACTACTACAGACTCTATTCATTTTTGTACCAAGCCTTCTCCTTCGTCGTCTTGCAGTCTTCAATCTTCACTTCATCTATTAACTTACTCATCCTCTCCTTCACTTCCTTTCTCCTTCTACTGACCCTTCCGATGCAGTTGTCAAGATTCCGCTTACCTCATGTCCTAACCAGTTTCCTTCTCTTTTGTGCAATTATCTTTCTTTTTAAATCCCGTTCTTCACTTCCTCATTCCTCACGTTATTGTCCACCTTAATTTTTCCATCCTTCTCCATATCCACATCTCAAAAACTTCAATCCAGTCCTTCGCCTTCTTCCTCATCGTCCATGATTCACACCCATATAACAAGATATTCCATATATAGCATTTGGCTAACCTCCTCCTTATCACTAAGATCAGACCTTTTACAATGTAGAAATTCTCTCTCTTCTTAGTGAACGTTTCCATTGCCATCGCTATCCTTCCTTTTATTTCCATTACGGTCTTCCATTCTATGTCACCGTACCACCAAAATATCTGTAACTGTTTACTCTTTCTACTCTTCCTTCAACTTGTCCTTGTTTCTAAATCCTCTTTGTTATTTGCTTCCATATTTTAAGTTTTTCCTACATTTATTTTTACTCAATACTCATTCATCACCTCCTCCTGGGCTGTTAAGATTCTATGAAGCGAGTGTTTGCATCAGCTAGAATTGTCATACCATCAGCAAACGTTATGGATCTTATTTTTTGTTCTCCTACATTTTTATCTTGTGTTATTCCAAAATTATTATTTTACATAATTTTTTTATTTTTTATTTTTTTCAGTTGATTGAAAACTAAACAAAAGATTCCTTTATGCTAATGTTAATTTAACTAAACTTAAGCCAAAGTGAAATGTGCAAAAAATATTTCTAAAATAATGCCTATTGTAATTAATTAATACAAGTATGTAATATTTGTATTATAATATTTATGTCATAACTGATTTGCTAGTTTTTTTTACCAAAATGGTTCCTGTTATAAAACATTTTCAAGCAAAATTTAATTTAATCAATCGGATATCTGACAAAAAATTTAATTAATCTAATTAAATCTTTCAATGTAATTGAAAATTTAAATTAATATATTCCTATTTTGACTAATCAGTTCCTAATTTAATTTTTTCTAATCTTATTACAGTTATATTCCTAATAATCGTAGGTAAAAATGATACTAAAGTTTCCGAGTATTCCATACATTAGAAAACGCAAATCTTAGGACCAATTATTGCCTGAAATTAAATAATTTTGGAATGTTATTATTGCTAAAAAAACAATTTATTTTAAATTAATTTAAGTTGGTGATCTTGAAAAATTATAAAAACAAATTTTTAATAATAAATTGAGGTTAAAAAGTTTGTATTAAAAAACTACAATTTTCATAAATACATTAATTTATAATTTCATGTAAATAATATTATAAATAATACATTCTTTCTCTGCTACAGTTAATTCAACATCAAATTTATACCAGATTATGACTAACGAAAGGTTAATGAGATCTGATCATTTAAAATATAGTTGTTATAATGATTAATAAGGGTTTGATGGGTTCTGAATGATTAAAATAATGTGCGCGAAGTTTGGAAAGGAATATTGAAATAATTGCAAGATGGCAAGAACTTGGTAATAGCTAATATTATTTTAATAGGAAAAATAATCTCAACGAGAATTTCATCAATTGAATCCGTATTCTATTAATGTAAGTAAAGAATGGAATGCGTTAACGCTCGTAATACAGTCACTGATTCTGCTGTTTAATGCATTCCTAGAATAAACAGATTGGAATTATTCCCATTAAAAATAAATCCTTTCGTACTTTCTTTCTCTCTTTCTCCGTACCAATTTTCCTTGCCGCTTTAATTTTCTCCAAAGATCATTTCTCACTTTTTTTTGCATCACTCGCTAAGAAATATTCTTGGAATTTTAATTTTAATTTTAGTTTGCTACTGTATTAATTTATCTATTAGAGAATATATTCTTCTTATCTAAATTGAAGAATTTAAATCAAGCAAGATAAGCACGGTAATTAATGAAATTATTGAAGAATAATAACATTAACTAATATTTTTTTTAAAACCTTCAGCCGTGTGTATTTCCTGTATATTTTTTTTATAAAAAAAAAAAAAGAAACTAGACTGGTCGTAATTTAAAACCGGTTTTATATTGATTAATGTCATAGTTTGACTCATCAAACATAAATTAAGAGAGGATGAGAAATTGATGGTAGGAGGTGAGACAGTTGATGTACGATTCGGAAGCAACAGGTAGAAATGAGAGGGGTGTAACCAACAACAATGACACCGTACACAGAGTATTATCGACAGAATTACAGTAAATGAAGCTGACAGAAAAGTGATACAAACGATATTAAACGTCATTTTTAGTCGTAAACTCAATTTATTTTTTATATACGTAGTTTTCTTTTTGTTTTTATTACTCTATTATCGCTTATAAGTTGTAGTACAGAAATCGTGTCCCATTAACTAGATGAAGATGACTGATTTTCTTCAAGGAAGTAAGTTCAAGGGGAAGCCGAAGAAGAAGTAAACTATGAAAGAAACGAAGAAAGATGAGTTCGTTACGTTTATTTTATAAACTAACGACGTGTATTCTTAAAGCGCTATGCAGTAAAACACTGTATATCCTAGTACTCTTACTACCGTGATTTATTATTAATACTTTACATCCGGTAGACTCTATTGTATTTACGGTAATATTTCTGTCGGTTGTCTAATACAGTATTGGCTGTACGTGACATTATTTTAATGCCTTATATAGCTCTCTTATACCGCGTTATATTAACATTTTTATCAATTATTTTAAATCATTCAATCGCTCTCAAGTACGTACGTATTCCATTCTGCACCTAATTTAAAATTATGTAATTTAAAACAATGCGATTAATACAAATTACTCGTACTAACTAACAGTTTACATCGTGACAAAAAATTTCAGTTAAAGCTCTCTATAAAAATGTAGTAATAAAATAAACGTACCACTAATATTATTCTATATATTATTATTATTTTCACTACTACTAGTTTTATTAAGAGAAGTTTTTGAATAAATCTCTAAGACTGATTACCTATTTTAATTCTTATAATTTAGCTATACATTCTGAACATTTAAAAGCAAGCCAGTTCCGCCTTCCATTTTCCTGTTTCTTGAATCCATAACTTCAAATTATTTTCTTTTTTCTTCTCATACCGTTATAGTTACGTTATGATATGTTCTGATGAAGATGCGATGATTTAAATGTGTTAATAATCAATTATGAAATAAAGGAGTGTTAGTGGGTAATGTTCATGATCAAAAATGTTCATGATCAAGGGAATTTTCCCCGATCCGCTTTTAGTTCTTCATTGGTACAGATTATATTTTTCATATTTGAAAGCTAGATTTTCCAGGGAGAAAACTTAATTTCCTCATAAACATTGGCTATAGTCAAAATTACCTATAACTTAAATGTATAACTGTAACATTGCTAAATAAATTACTTGTTACAAAAATTATTTACATTTGTTACCTGAACAGTTGATGTTCGTTCCGTAAAATTGGTTTCTTAGTACATGATAATTATCTATAAACGATGGAAAATATTAATAATAATTAGAAGGATTGCTTGAGAATTTTTCAGAGTATAAATGTTTTTTATAAGAATTCGCATAACCACATTCAACTAAATACTTGTGCATAAAAAAAATTAAAGCCATCAGGCTGCACATTATTCATTAGGCTATTTTCCTTATTGTTCACTTATAATTAGACCACTCAACACTTTTTTTTACCAGTTTTAATCATATTATACTGTTATTTTATTTCCCTCCATCTATTACTGTAATTTATAAAATCTAAATAAGTAGCTAAAAGTAATGAAATTAATATTTTTTAATAGTACTTATGTTAATTTTTTTAATATTCTAAATAATGATTTTTAGTATATTTTAATAGTAATAATGTACAATATTTTAAACAAATCTTTACGAATTTTATATAATATAAATAATGAAATAAATCGGTTTCATCACAAATTGTGATTTATATATATCCAGCTCCACTACAGGATGTTGTAACACACTCTTCGACTACTTTTTTTAAATTTTCTAACTGACGTTCAGTGTTCAGTTTTGGAAAATTTTTATTGCCAGTTTTAAAGGAAATATTGTAATCAGTTTCGTATACTTTTTTATTTCTATAATAAAAAATAATTAAACAATCTTTTAACACCTTACCAGCAAAAAAGATATATTTTCTCAAGATCTTTTGGTTTTTCAAACCATCAGAAGATTAAAAATATTATAATAAGTCAAAAAATTAAATTAGAATAGTCATGACTGTTTGAATGTCAACAGTACACTATTAGTATACTGTTGACAGTAGTCATTAGTATACTTCCGATTATGGTTTGAAAAAACCGAAAGATCTTAAGAAAATACTTTTTTTTGCTGAAAAGGTGATTAAAGAAATTGTTTAATTATTTTTTATTATTAAAATATATCAGCGGAAACCAGGTTTACGAAATCTTTTTATTTCTTTCGTACAAATTGTAATGGATGACAGTACACGTAATGTCGAAGTGGTATGTTGACAGAATATTACTACAAAAATTACGAATATTTTCTTCTTTGCTCCTTTTGTATGTAATTGGAAATTCAGGATTTTTTTTATTCATTTTTTTCTAGTTGAACCTACGTTTGGTATTATTTTTTTTATAAATATTTGAAATATAAGAAAAATAGTGATAACGAAACGAACTAAAATTAAATAACACACTAAACAGAGTAGAGATTAAAGTAGAAATTTTAAACCGTAATAAGATAAAAAAACCTAGTCTTTTTATATTAGTAAGGAAAGTGTATACATTAAAACAAACATTTTAAAAACCATACATTAAATGTAAATTCTGTACACAATGAAAGAATTTTTTAAATTTGTGATTATTTAACAAACTACTAGTGACGTAAAGAAATTAATAAGTATCAGTTAAAAAAATATATATATATATATTTTGATTTATAGTTGATATATTTATAATTGATTACTATTATAATTACTTTATTTAAAGTAATAATAACTATATTTTTAAATCTATAAATAATTATTGTAAATGAAATTAATGATAGGTTACGATTAAATCATATGTTTTTAGAAAGGCGTACCTATAATATTTATTCATCCATTATATATAAAATTTTCTAACACCAGTTCTTATTTCTACTTACCTTTTCATTTAAATATTTGATACTCGATGTGTAAAAGGAGTTCTTGAAATCAAAGAAGACGAGTAAATTATCCAGCGATTTTCGGAAAATCATATCTTACTACTTCAAAAAACATCTGCGATTAATGACAACTACGTGCTACAAATTTTATACCGTACATTTAGTGAAGAAATATTTGAACAGTTATTCGTAAATATTTAACATGCAGTGTGAGAGCTGTAACACCGATCGTGATATTTGATTAAATGTTTATATAGTTGCACTTAAAAATACCTACTTGCAATTTTGTGTAGGATAGGTTTTAATGGAACATTGCTAAGCCCAGCTGACAATCTGCAGAATAATAAATGCTATAATAGTAAAATAATGTTGTATTCTTACTGTTTTAACTTCTGAATAATAAAGATGTCTTCATACAATAAAGAAGTCTGGAAATACATTTCTAGACAATTAATTTTGATTTAATTTTTATATTAACTATTTTACTTACTCGTAAAGTGAACGGTAAAGATTTTTTCATTGAACCATGTGGTAACACGTAACCGGATAAAGGACCATATTAAATCAACTTCCTTACACGGCCACTTTAGTTCATTCACTCTCTCATATTCTCTCTCACTCTCTCTCTCTCTCTCTTTCGCTCTCTCTCTCTCTTTCTCTCTCTCTCTGTGTACATTTTGATGCATACATAGATTGAAATTCTTCAAAAAAAAAAACAGCACGTACGCGAATGAACATATAAATAGATTCATAGCTGGGGAAAAACAATACCCGTAGGTTTTCAAAAGAGAATATTTCTTTTGAAAAGGATTTTTTTTATATCAGAACTACGTTTTATAATGTTTGCTTTAAATTTTGTTACACTGAAAAATAAAAGGATGAAATTCCTAATCCGATCTGTTGTTATGGTAACCAAATAACGGGTGGACCTTTATTTCAATCCAGTCTTTTATGTTTATTCTGCATTTGCGAATACGTATGCAACGATCACCCAGTGACCTATTTATAATTTTATTATATTTCATACCTCTGAATAATGTTCTTAAATTGTATTCAAAAGAACCGATGAATATGGTATAATAATACTAAATAACATTTACAAAATAAAGTCATTTAAAACCTCTTTTTTCTCTAATGAGATTTTTGAGTTTTAGTAAGCAAATTATCAATTTTTTGTAATAATAAAAAACGAATTTTTTATTCATCTTTTTATTATTAAAAAGATGAATAAAAGATTAGTTTTGTTAATTGACACAACTTGGCTTCTTTCTTTTACTTTCCGGCCTAGCACTATAGCAGAGCTATAGCTTTAAAAGGGAAAGTGTTCTAATAGGTCCAATTTGGGCATTTGCGGTCTTCACCGGATCTTTACGTTTTGACACCTAAAAATACAAAAACCGGATCGAAATTTTCGCTGTACGTGTGTGTGTTCGATGTTTCACACCTTATATCTCCAGAAATACTCGACCGATTTTGACCAAACTTGGTCAGATTACTTCTATATATGGGTATTGATGGTATTAAATTTTTAACTTAAAAGGTCGAGAGGGTTAGGCTGTACAGCAACGTAAGCCTCTGTATCTCGAGATTACGTTTAATTAAGGTCATATTTTTCTTAGGCACATTTGTTAACAAATAAAAAAATAATATTTCCAAAAACAGATTTTTGCAAAATTGCATACCCTCTCTCACCACAAGGAGCGCTAGTGTAGCACTGATGCTCAGCTGATATAGTCGTCTTCTTTCTTTTTATTTCCTTGTACGAAGGAAGTAAGTATTGTAATCGCGAAAAATTTCTGTTTTCAGATTTCAACGGAAATATCCATTTTGACCATCCCTGAATCCATTTTGACTAGTTTCGGCGTGGCGTTTTATGTACGTATGTATCTCGCATAACTCAAAAAGGATTAGCAGTAAAATGATGAAATTTTGGATTTAGGACTTTTGTAACATTTAGTTATGTACCTCTCCCTTTGATTGCAATCGATTTGACCAGAAATGTCCAAGAAAGCCCAAAATCCAAAACCGTTTGAATTTTGGACGTTTTATTAACTGCAGTAATAAGCCCTCATTGAGAGCTTTTCAACGATATATCATAAGTGGTACTTATTTTCATTGCTTCCAGAGTTATAGCCAAATAAAATTTTAATTAATGATATATTCGGTCTTACAAGGGGAAGTCACATAGGTTCAAATCCGAATTTATTTAATTTTTTTTTTTTTAATTTAAATGTATTCTTTTATTAATAATTATTAACCTCCGATTGAAAAAAAATATATGAAAAAAATCAGAAGTTATTAGTGAAATAAAATTTTATGTACTTTTCATTTTAATTCTATCATTTTTACAGAGGTTAAGTTATTAAGTCAATATTAAGTTATTAAGATAAGTCAATACATTTAAATTAAGAAATGAAAAAAAATAAAAGAAAAATATGTTTAATGAAGTCGGATTCGAACCGATTTGTGCATGGTTACAGAACCAACACGTTCTCATTTACACCACATAAAAGATTGAGCGACTTGAAACAAAATTAATCTGTAAACTAATATAAAATGCTGAAACGGAAACCACCAAAAAATGTGATGCAATGTGGTGTCCACCACAATGCAATTGTGTTAACTCTCCATTTTATTGAAGAATTGGAGAATCGTATCTCACTTTGAAATAAAATAAATTTAAATGAAGTGCACCAAAAAATGTGTACATATGCAATTTAATAGGCGTACAAGGAAGTCATGCGGTGTCCAGATAATGTTTTTCTGTTTAGCCTCTGGAACTACCGTAAGGTATACTAATTATTAAACACGATTTAACGTCTTACTAAGAATTTTATTTCCAATACAGTATAAGTTACAAAAACAACATTATTAAATTACAAAATTTAATAATGTTGTTAATAGTGTTTAATATTGTTGTTTTTCTAGTCTTACATCATTGATAAAAAAAAAACTTATTAAACAGAATAGAGGCACAAATAAAAATAATGAATGCCTTTTATGGTAGGTAAAATATAAAAATATGTATTTTAATGTCTCTTTGTTAAACGTCTTGAAAAAATTCTTATATTTTGCCTGTCATCTCCCTTTCATTACCTGGCGTTCTACAAATTTGGCACAGATTCCCAGTTCTACTAGAGGGCTTTCTTTTATACTTTCTTGCATAAAATACTGCTGAAGTCCGTCTATGAATTTTTTTACATTTTGTATCTACACAAAATGTAAAAAAATGCTTTACACTTCGGGTTCATCTTCATCATCTGCAACTTCCTCCAGTTTTTGAATAATCTTTATCATCATTCCCATACAACTTGAAAAAATTATGTACTCTGCAGTACGCATAAAAATGTACTCCTAGAAGTTAAAGAGAAGTTACCTCCCTCCCTATAGCGTTTAAACAACGGTTAAGTGACTTTCATCACTAATAAAATTGTGTTATTTTATGAATAAAATAAAGAAATATACGAACTAGTGGGCTAGATAAGCTGCATTTTGCGCCGTTAAACCGGCGTAAGTTTACATGAATTATACGTTTCTGTTTTTACAAAACTGCCTCAATTAATCGACTGCCCCAAATAACCGGTAGTCCTATTAACCAGAATTCACTGTACCGCATTATGTAAGTAAGGACAAATTTCTGTCTTACTGGCAATCCTGCTGTTATTTATAAATCTATTAAGAATCAATCGCTTCTTTATTATTGTAATCACAATAAATTATATGTTGAGACGCAGCTCCTGACAGTTCACTCGGCTTCGCACGGCTCACACAGCTCCTGGTGGTTCACTCGGTTCCATTCACGCTATAAAAGCAGGCTCCGCACTAGAATAAACCAGCCTCTGCCCATCCTTCGAAGACTCATTTATGTTTGTTACAAATGTATGAATTTTAAGATCAAAATTAAAATAAATATAATTTATATGATAATTGAAGTAAGGCATTTATTTATGTGAATGAACTAGCGAATAATAAATTATTTAGAATAATATAAACCCAACCGAGGTAATACACCAAGGCAGCGTATTATTACACATTATACGTACTGCAGTATTTAAAATATACTGGTGTTAGAAAATTAATTATCAGAATTTACTGAAATATGAATAACCTGGTATTTCGTCATGTTTCAAAGGATCTGATTTATAGTTATATTATTTTTTTTTTTTATTTCAGACACAAGATGTTATGGAATCAGATTATTCCTTTTTCTTGATAATAGAAAAATAAAATCAATCAGCTATCTTGACAACTGTTCACTTAGATAGTAAAGCCGTAGCAATGCTGATGGAGCGTACTGTGTCAAGAAGTAACGGTTATACAATTAGTTTTAAATCCGATTAAAAATATATCTATTTTTAATTAATTATAAATTATTATTTTAAAAGAATAAATACTCTTCTCATTGATACTCAATTAACGCCATTTCCTCACTGGATAACTTACATTCTACCGAATTGTAAATTGAACTTATAATCGATGGATGAAGACGTTTCTTGATGAAAATCCATAAATATGTTAACATATTTTTTTATTTTCTTTTGATAATTAAACTTAACAAAAAAGCTGATTTTTTCTCCAGTAATTATAGGTTTACGATTAATTTAATTATTCTTTATTTTATGATAAGAAATACATTTTTTGGGTTAGACAAGCGGGTAAGCCTGACCGGGGAATTCGAACTCAGAATTTTCCAGATGATTGATGATTAGAAGAGACATTAACACTCTTCCATCCGGGTCAGCTACGTCGACGAATAATGTGATGTGTATTTTCACCATACGTTTGGTAGGCTGATTGATAGTCATTACATTAAGTACACTAATATTGCCTTGAATTGTATATCTAGTGAATGTATCATACAAGTTCAGACAGTTTTGCTATTTGTGCTTCTTAAGAAGAAATAATTTAATTGTATAACCGTTACTTCTTGACACAGTACGCTCCATCAGCATTGCTAAGGCTTTGTTTTTATCAGATTACAGTAGAATTGGTGAAGTTTAAAAATTCTGTCTAATAAATTAACATACATAATTTACCGTTATATTTATTTGAAACAAATCTAAATAATTTTTTTTTTTTTTTGTAATTAATTAAAACGAAATGATTAATGGAACAAGAAACCTATGCCAAAACTATCCTCCAAATATATTTATTACTAAATGAAATAATGTAACATATTTTATACATATTGCTTGTCTACTAAAATAAATTGGTAGTTTATAACCTATGCATTTTATATTATGTAGTGTCACCATAAAAGTTCAAGGTTCGGACATGAAAGTTATATTTTAGTCAGAAGACGGAGAATCAACTGATATTTAGAATGATGTATGTTCGAAGACGTAGTACTCTTCTAACATTTGTCAGACCTATTGATTACCTTTAGCATATAGCCTGCACGCACAATCTCATGCACTCACGTATTTTGTTTTATAATGATTTTTTTTTATACATATATTTTTTTAAATTGTGTTATATTGGGATAGTTTTCTTTAAGCCATAAGTAAAATAAAATTTAAAAAAAGATAAGTGATTAACCTTTGAAAAAACTGTTTAATAGTGTTAATAAAAATAAATTCACATTATAATATAAAAATCAAGATATCTTGATTTTTATATTATTTAATGATTTGAAGACGATTTTGAATTTACTCGTAATTTTTTTATGAATAATTTCAATACTCTTTTATAGGAGTTTGAAAAACTCTGTACATATCTTCCATATTCATCAGAACAGTATTTATCAAAAATTATAATCCATAAAATATGTTACTAAGAGGAAATTATTAAAACATAAATAAATCGGTTAGATCTCCAAATATAGTTCACAACGGTTTGAAGGGGATAAGTTACAGCTCGTATATTCTTTTGGGTTCAACCATAAAAACTATACTACTGTTTACAAATACCACATCATCCACTACGATATATTTTTTCTTAGCTTATCAAACCAAGGTTTTAAAAGACGAAGGTTTTTTTTTATTTTAATAAAATACCAAGGCGGTGTAGCTATTACCTGAAATATAACATATAATTGGAAAATCGATTAAGACCAAAATCCCTCAAATTAGCCCAGAACGAAAAAATATAAAGTATTACTAAGTTAACAGGAGATATTTTTTAGGATTTTTTTTGCGCTTTTCACAAAGAAATAGAATACTATCAGGAAAAACTGAAATAAAATTTCACACTTTAACAGAAAACAGAATGAAAAATAAATTTCACAATTGACGTTTTATTTTAATGTAAAGGGAAGATATATTAAGCCCATCGAAGTTATCGACAATAATATAACCCCTAGTATAGGTATCATGTGTTTTTCATTTATGATCTAACCACTTTGAATGATTTTTCTAGTGTAGTTAATAGTAATTTCAACATTTAATCGGCAACACTTCTAAACCGCGTTACACGTTATTAAAAACACGTCTAACGGGAGTTTGTTGGAGGAATGAACAAATTTTTGAGCATTAAATAATTAAACAAAAACAAAAAAAAAAGTTCTTTAAAACCAACCAACACTAAATTATGATAATTGTATTCTATTCTCTTTTTCTTATACGAGTGTATTTTATCATGACGTAGCAAATGTATAATGCACTACAAAATTTTCAGTTTAAATTGATAATATTTTTTACTACTATCAATTATCTTTAATCTTTAATCATTCCTATTTAATCTTAATAGAACAAAGAAACTCTATCAAAACGGATAATATATTTCAAGAGTATGTTGTATTATCTTAATTCTTTTGACGTATGACTGTGAACTATCTAATTTTCGCAAAATGGTTTATTTTATTTTGCATACTGTTTTCTGTAAACTATTTAATTTCGTTTCATTACAGAAATCGTCTTCAGTAAAGAAGAAGATTAAAGAATAGTATTCTCTTCGACTACTTTTTAGTTTAATTAGTCTTTTCCCCCAAATGAAACGCGCAAAAGAATCTTTTTAATATGTCCAAAATGTGTATGTATTCAATATAACTGATTAGTAACTAACGTTTTATCATTTTTGTTTTACTCACTCTGGGCGTACTGAAGAAATTATTTTTTACTTATAGGTCATTTTTTAATTAGTAACCATTTCAGTAAAAAATGAGTATTAATTTTTTTTAAACCGATTAAGAATATCCGTAATAATTAATATAAAAATAACAATCATCAGGTCACGGATGAAATAATATTTCAAATAATTTAGTTTTCTTCAGTTGGACCAAATAAAGTAAATTCTAGAAGGAACCTATTCCGTCGTTAATTAATACGTTCCAAGTTGTCATTTTGAAACGATTAAAAAATATTTATCGAGTATTCCCAAAGAAAAATAAACCCTATTAAGATTATTTCCTTCAAAAACTCATCAAAAAAACCCCTCTTTTTAAACACTATCTTTCTTTACATCTAATAGTTTGTAAATTGATTTCATTAGATTGTAGATATTCTCTACATTCTTATATCAGATGGGTGGTCTGAATCGCCCAGTAAATTTATCGTATGAATTTTTTTCTATTTTGTTTTTTAATTTTACTTAACAGATTAAAAATAACTGCTCGACGACAAAAATAATTATTGTTTAATTATTATATAAAAAAATATTCTTATATAAGTGTATAATAAAGGAATTAATTAAAAGAAAAATACATTGTGCCGAATTAAAATTAAATTACAATTTTTACGATGTAAAAATTAAAAAAAATAAATAAAATTATTACTGTAATTTTATTCATAAATTATGTTTCACTAACAGCAATAATTATTGAGTTACAAAATATTTCAGTTTAGCTGGGAATTTTCAATAAAAAGGGAAAGTTACTTCGTATTGTGCAACTTTATTCATAAAGAGAACGGTTGAAAAGTTTTTTTCTGAAATAAAAGAAATTAATCATATTTTACCACTAAAGAATATAAATATATTTTTCAAAACGGATTTACAGTTATGTTTACGTTCAGATTGTAAAAAATTATCGCTTAAATTTTTATCTACATCAAAGATTTTTCTGTTAGAAAAAAAGAATAATATGAAAGGAAAATTGTTTTTCATTTAAGAAATATTGTAATTCAGTTAGTAAAGTTTATACGTGTATTTTTTTAAGTTCTTTACTCGATGTGAAATTTTAATTCAGATTTTTCCTTTTTTTTTAAATATTAAGATAAGCGTGCACGCGTGTACTGAGCTTAATATAAACTTTGGTTATGTTTGCAAAATTTTAGAAAATTGACCCGAAAAAACAATCTACCCCACCTTCTGGAGAGTGATCTTAGTTATTTCCCCAAATTTTTTTCTTTGAACATACGCAATATAATTTTATATCAAGATTTTTTTAAATGAAAAACATTCCTTTGCTGTTCTGCGCAAGAAGACCAAATAAAGAAAAGAAAACTTTTCTGTATTTTATTTTGTATAACTTTTGCGCTAGAAATATACAAAGCATATATTTAAATCAAAAAACTAAATGCGGTATAATCTTTTTCTTTATTTACTATTAAAATATATTTTCTGTTTATAAGAAAATTAATGACCGATTAAATAAACGATTACTAATAAATTGACTTATCAGTAGCTGCTGTGTGTTGTTACCCATTACGTCGAGCCATTTTCTTGCAAAGAAAATCAATTATTCATACCGGCGGGAAATATTGAATCGCACTTGTTTTCTTAAAGATAGCACTTCATCTTATACTTATTAATAATTGATTATTTTATTGTTTTTTTATTTTTTTGTTACTATATATTTATTTTGCATTCTGTTTAAAAAAAAAAAAAAAAAAAAAAAAAATGGGAAAAATTAAAAAATATTACTTATTAGGTATCTGTCTAATAAGTAATACAATCAGATATAAACTCGAGCTAGGTTTAAAAGTAATCAAAAACGAAATATTTTTTTAAAAAAGATAGTTTTCTTCAGCGTTTTTGTAACACTGGTATGGGTTAGTTTGCTTTTGGGCTTGTCTTTTATTGTTATAATCTTTATTATCGCTCATGAAAAAGTTATTACTTCATAACTTACATTTTCTACATTTTATGTAGGTGTAATGGCATTTTAAAAAATTCCTGTGAATTCGTATTTTTTATTCATTTATTTTTATTAAATTTCAGGGAGAAAGCTACGAGTAATATCAAATTTTTAGAACAGCAAAATTTAATAATATCATTATTATTTTAACTGAAGAAAATGGAAAGTATTAGAATACGTTATTTATTTTAAACGTAAATAAATTTTGCAATAAATATTATAATAGTTTTATTGAATTACTATAATTACTGTTCTAAACAATATATATATATTAAAACCATTAAAATTGCAACCATTGCAATAAAATTAAATTACTTTTGTTATTTAAGTATTATTTTACTTAGATAATTATGTAAACTTAATTCAGAGTAAACAACAACAATGAGACTAATTTATTTACAGTTTTATTGTAGGCAATAAAATTTAAATATCTCCTAGTTTCTTATGTTACAAAGGGGAAAAAATAATTGAACCCGTAATAACTGAGTACAATTATAATAATATTTTCATGGTAAAATTGGATATTATTAGATATAAAAACATATTGTTATTCTTTTTGAATCGTTTTACTGAAGTACCAACGGTTTTTGAACAATTAGACCTTATTTTATTTGTCCTTAATACTTTATTATATTATATTATAATTAACACAGTTTAGGCAAAGAAATTTAATGTATCTTTTATTTTAACATATCTTTAAAAATAGTTTTATTCAACTATTCTTAAAATGATTTTTATTTTTATTACTGTGATAACTAAAGAAAAAAGTTTAATCTATTTTACCGGAAACGGAGTGATAGATTTATGTGTCCGCATCATAAAACTGTAATTTAGATTGCTTTTTACTGAAAAGGTTGTGTTCTGAACGAATTAAGATTTTATTATGTCATTAAAGATTTGATGTCGGGATTAAGAAAAAGTAAATGAGTCACTTGAGAATACTGTATGATGTAGATGGCTCAGAATGAAAATGCATGCTGAAAAAATAAGGTAGGGTATCTCTATCTTCGCATGTGAACGCAAAAAAAAAATTAAGAATAATTTATTCTTAATTAATTATTTATTCTTAATTATAATTATGAATAATAGTTGCACTAAAAAAAGGAGGAGAAAATATTCACCAGACTGTTTAAAAATGTTGAATGAAAAATACCGTTTTTGAGTATAAGAACTGTTGAAAAGCATCCTTGAATCGTTCGAAACTTACATTAGTATGAATATGACCTTTTGCAAAACTATACATCGGCTAACCTAAAAAATAATTGAAATGCTCACTTAGAAAATTGCAATTCAAGCTTCTAATCTGGGTTTCTTATTGTTCGTCCGAAATTGACGGTCGTTCTATCTAGCACGCTGTTTTGCTTAAAGGACTAATTGTAATTAGAATATCTCCCCTCAATATACGTTTGACATGTTTGATGCGTCCCATTCAATTTTGAAGCAAAATATAACTATTTATCTCTTTCTGTGTATTAAAAAAATATTAAAATAACTTCCTATTTGACGAACCCTCTTTCTTTACTTGATAATGACGAATTTTAAAAATCATTTGATATGATGATTTTTGGGGGGGGGGGGATAGAACTTCTTCATTGCTTTCTACACTAGTCTCTTACGTCTCAACATATTCTTACACCATACATCCTGTCTTATCTGTTTCATATATTCTAATTTATTAACTGTTTATACACTAATATGTTCTTCTTTCTTTCTTTTTCCTGTTTAGACTCCGGTAATAACCTTTCAGATAATACTTCAGAGGATGATATGGATGAGTGTAAATGAAGTGTAGTCTTGTACAGTCTCAGTTCGACCATTGCTGAGATGTGTGGTTAATTGAAAAACCCAACCACCAAAGAACACCGGTATCCACGATTTAGTATTCAGATACGTGTAAAAATAACTGACTTTACTAGGACTTGAACGCTTGAACTCTCGACTTCCAAATCAACTGATTTGGGAAGACGCGTTCACCAGTAGGTGGTTTACAACCCCCCCCCCCCGACCCACCAATTTATTTTGGGGCTCCCATCCCCGAGTGGGTACTCGTTGGACTCAGGATCGTCCCCGTAGACCAACAGCGCTTATACGAGACGAAGAGGATCATTCCCCTTAGAGGGATCATTGCAGGGAGCTTCTAGCTCACAAAAGGTTACCATTACTAAAAAAACAGAGGGTAAATGTAAAAAGACACCCCGACAGGGGTCCTCAGAAGAAAAAGAAGGACCGCTGGAGAGCCTTAGCAATCTGGTTTACCAATTGGGATTAACTGTGGTGGCGTTGAGACAGCATATGGGACCGGGTCTCTCAAAATACATAAGTACACATGAGCAGGAGCTCAAAGGCATATATGATGGGCTTAATGCCTTGATGCAAGTCTCGTCCCCTTTATCAGTTATTACGCAGGCTACTCAGATGGACCCTATAGTTGTGGAAGATGAGATGGAGCAAATTCTTACTAAGGAGCTGACAGATGAGCAAATAATAGATCTACTGCCCAAAAGGTGGCCAAATAGTTTGCGTAACAAAATTAGTTTGATTAATGAGTTGCCTTCTGAGGTGGTGGACTCTTGTACTGTAGTGATTTAAGTAAATCAAGTGAAGGGGATGAAAAAGAAGGTATTAGTACCAAATACAAAGTAGGCGACATTCGTAAAGATGTACAACCAATTCTTGGAGACTGTGACGTCATTAAGAAAAGTAAATACAAAATCTACTATGATGGTAATGCTACTGAGAAGAGCACAATGGGAGCTATATTGAGGGCTTTAAGGAAGATTAATCCTCAGGCTGGTAATTTAGTCGTCCCCAATAATAATATTGGAAACTATATGAAGAAATTAATATCTTATTTGCGGAGAGACGAGGAAGTAGCGGTTAAAGTGCTTACGATCCCAGTTGAAGGTAAAGCTATACAAGGCAAGCCTGGACAAGCCCATATTAAAAAGTCGACACCACCGGCAGTTGACAGTCGTACTGTGGTTATCAAAGCAGCTGGAAAATCCTATTCAGATTTACTTAAAACGATGAAGTCTGCAGTAAGTAGCGAAGATCAAAAGAGATCATCTCCTTACGTAAGGGCAGGAATGAAGAACTCTACGGGGGAATTCAGGGAGCGCAGAAAGCTGCAGAGTTAAGGCAGCTTAACTCTGCCTTAACTCTTATCTCGAGAGTAGGCGGGAGATCTGCATGTTGACCTGCGTACAAGAGCGGGAAGGCGCACAATAGTTCACATCAGGGATGTAGAATATGAGATAGAAATCACTGAGATAGAAATTCTTGCTGCAATTACTGCAAGAGTAGGTACTGATGGGGACATCAAGATATCGTCAATTAGAAAAGGTTACGCCGAGACGCAGAATATTACAGTAATCACAACGTATAGGACCGCCTGTAAACTCGTAGAGGATAGGATACGAATAGGATGGGTCAACCGCCGGGCTTTTATCCGAGACGATGGGGATAGGTGTTTTAGATGTTGGGGCACCGGACATCGGCGGCAGGAATGCAAGGGGCCAGAAGTAGGGACCTCTGCTTTAACTGTGGAGGGCGAGGTCATATGATTGCCGAATGCAAAGAACCAAAGAGTTGTCTCGGCTGCGGTAGCGGTGAGCACTGGTGCTTGGGCGTGCTCTGACAAGCATGATTAAGCTTCTCCTAGACAACGTGAACAGAAGCGTGCTATCGCATGATTTGCTGTATAGACTTGCCATTGATTGTGATGTAGACTTGTTGGCAATCACTGAACCCAACATACATGAGTCGGCGAAGTCCGGATGGATGACGGATACTGTGGGTGATGCCATTATTAGAACATTAAAACTCAGAGCCATCCTATTGGATGGCTCTGAGTTTTAAGGAGAGAGCAGAGGGAGTCATAGTGACTGAACTGGAGTCTACAATAATTGTAACAGCGTATGTCTCGCCCAACATCACGATTGCGGATTATGTGGTTTTTAGACAGTATATATCGAATTCTGTCCAGACAGAGCAAGAAATTCGTGTTGTTGGGTGATTTCAACTGTAAGACGACTTTTGCTGGTTGCTCCCGCAGTAATAGGAGAGGAGAGCTAATTGAAGAACTGATGGAATCCCTCGGAGGTCGCTGTTTTAATGATGGTACTCCAACTTACGAGGCTCGGGGCCACTACTCTGTTTTAGATCTGGTCATTGCTGATAATAGATGGTCAATGGATCAGTTAGAGCTAACAGTGATGGATAACGATATTTCCAGTGATCACCTTCCGCTACATCTGATCATAAAGGAAGGCAATGACTTTGTAGTTGAAAGACCTTTTGTTACAAGACCTACAGCCCGTCAGGTTGACAAAATAGTTGGTAAAGTAGCTCAAAGGCTACGTAATATGATTGAGTTGACGCCAGATACTCTTACCTCGGTAATACAGCAAGAAATGGATAAGGAATTAAGGGCCACTGGGGGCAGACGACAAGTCTACTGGTGGTCAAATGAGATAGCACGCTTACGCGATAATTTACAGCAGGCTAGGAGAAGGAAACAAAAACTGAGGATCAGAGGTGGTGCTGAGTTTGATACTGCAGCCAAACTATATATAGAGGCTAGACGCCACTTGAACAAGGCCATTAAGAGATCAAAAAGGGATCATTGGTTCAAACTCTGTGAGGAATTGGACAATGATCCCTGGGGCCAAGCCTACAAGATAGTTACTAAGAGGTTTGGCAGGCGTCTGCCTGTGTTGAGTGAACGGCAGGCTATGGCACAGTTTGACGAATTATTTCCATATCCAGCAGAGGCAACTGACATCTTGCCTGAATATGAGCTGAGGAGGTTTACCCCTGCTGAGCTAAGTAACGCTATCGGACAACTCGGTAATAAAAAGAGCCCCGGCACTGATAGAATCCCTGCTGCAATACTCAAAGGCCTTGTAAAACAGCTTCCCTGGGAGATGACTGATATAGCTAATTATGGCTTGGAGAATGATTCATTCCCGCGATGTTGGAGGGAGGCCAGGGTGGTCTTCATCCCTAAAGGCGGTGATGATCAAGGTCTGTCTCGATTTAAACCGCTGAGTCTCTTAAATAACTTGGGCAAAGCGGTAGAGAAGATGCTCGCCAACAGAATTGTATGCGAAATTGAAGAAGGCGTGGGTATAAGCGTCAATCAATTCGGGTTCTGGAAGGGACGCTCCACCGTGTTGGCAGCGAAGAAAGTAACTACTTGGATAGCAGATGTCAGAAGAGGTACTTGGAGAACAAGAGGGTTCCGTTACTTGTCTCCCTAGACGTTAAGAATGCTTTTGGCTCCATCAAATGGAGCCATATTCACAGTGCATTATTGGCTAAGAACGTAAGCCCATATTAAGTGTTTCAATAGTTTGGTCAGTACAGGATCGAAAACTTTGAGCGAACTGAAGAATGCGGATTTTATTCGGCCTCCATCTTAAAATAGTAGTTATAGCTGGTTACCCGTTCTTCCTACAAGTAAAAATGGTTTTTGCTCGGTTCTTGGCATTACCCGACAAACACACTCGTCACTGTATGACTAATACTTCGTACTTCGTTTTTCATTTTTTTTTTTTTTTTTACTTTATTATTTTATGTTTTTTAGTAAAGTAACCGGAGACAGCTGCCGCCAGTCGTATCATGGATATATTAGTAACAGTAACAGTGGCTGTGTTGGTTGAGCCGGCGCGGCGTACGTCGTCGCTCCTCTTAAAAAATCAAAATTCAAAAAACTCAAAAATAGTATTTAGATATTTATCTGAAGAGTATTTGCAAACCCAAATCAAGTGAATATCTCGTTTAGTACAGCCAGAAATGGGGAAAATTTGGAATCGTTTTTCAAAATATTTTTACCTTTCTTCACTCTTTTCAAGATCGAATTTCAAAAAATCCTTTGAATGGATTTTTATATATTTACATGAAGATTACACACATGAAAAATCAAGTTTATATCTTCATTTCTTACTGAGAAATTAAAAAAAAAATAGTAAAATTAAATGTTATCTAACTTACAGAAATTCTTAAACTTTCTCCGCAATTTTTCACAGTAAAATTTGAATGATAGTATTAAACGATGGTCTCATACTTTTTATTTAATTTTTAATAATTTATTTGTTTCTAGATATTTCTCAATATCGAAATTATTTTTATTTCATTTTAAAATTATAATAAAAGAATTTTTCTTCCACGATTCGGTATGTTTTGTTTTTAATAAAACTAAATTTCTTAAACTTTTCTTTATGTTTTCAGTTTACATAGATTTTTACAGAATTAAATTTTCCACAAATTTTTTTAGAAGATTATATTTGTTTAATAGTAACTTAACGAAGATATTGTATATTATACCATAATTAATTATATAATTTGTCTTTTGCAACATTCTTTGTTTTTACACTAATTATTGACGTATAGTTTTGTTACTTGGTTTATTCAGTTTTTAAGTCAAACTTTATGTTGGACTATAAAATTTACTTCTTAATTTTAGTCTACAGAACGAAGATTTTTCAGACCAATCTTTATATGAACGTATGTGAATATGTATAAACGTATATACATAGTTACGTTAATACGTAACTGTATACGTATGTATACAGTTACGTATTAACGTAATTATAGTTAGAATAACGGTAATGAAATATTAAACATGGTAAATACTATACGGTAAGTAATACACTAATTGCTTGGTTTCTGAATACACGTATCAATGTTGAAAACATACAGATGTGTACGATAGACGGATGTGTGTGATTTGAAAAATGAATACACTATGACCAAGGTTTAGAATAATTTATTTTAATTTTATTTTACATGATGATTGAATAAACTTGTTTTAAGTGGGGATGAAATACAACGACTGAAAAAGCCGGTGTTTTTGCTTTCTTTTTTTTATTAGAACGTTGCGTATAACGTATGCGTTTGCGTGAGAATTTTGTACGTGTATGAAAATAAACTGAAGGCTACGTGTAGCTTGGTTTGCAGGAACGCTTTTGTTCATTCATTTCAATGAATACGCATGTGTTGTTAATATGCTATTTTTCCACACGCAAAATTAATCGTCTGATTAAAAAAAATATGCATAATTTTTTTTTTACTTTTCCTTTATTTTTTTTTGCGATTTCATAATTTATATAATAAGATTGTTATCATTTGAGAATTCCTTTTTTGAGTGAGAAAACATGCACCTGAAAGGAATAGACCGAGCTAATTTTAATAAATACTATTGAATATTAAATAGCGTTACTAGTTTATACCGTACATAATAATGTGCATACGTAACATTTAAAAAAATAATAATTAATTACAGTCTAATAAACATTTTGAATTTTGAAATTTTAAAAACATCCATTCCCATATTTGCAGGTGTACTTTAATCGATGATGTTAAATTATCGACTCCCTCAGGTATTTCACACTGAGAATTAATGAAACCAATTGTTGAATTGTAGTTAAGTTTAAACCTAATGCGATGTTAGTATAGATCGAACATAAATATGACAAAAAAAAAGAAAAATTAATCAGTTTCACTCTTTTCATATCCATATTACTTTACAGAAATTTCTGAGAAAAAGAAGGAAACCAATTTCAGCCAACCCAAGCACCAAAATCTAAGCTTAATTTCAACACACACAAACACACACACACACACACACACACACACACACACACACACACACACACACACACACACACACACACACACACACACATTCAAACTTATATCTACACGTATAAAACATGTCCTGTCTTATCCATAACAAATGCCTAGCAAAAACTACCGAAGATAAATTTATGAAACTTTGTATACATGTTTAATATTTCATTACCGTAATATTAACTTTAATTACGATTATACGTAAATGTATACGTATTTACGTGTATACGTTTATATGTATTCATATATGTTTGTATAAACTGCGGAAACGCTTCGTTTTTGAGACTGATATTAAGAAGTAAATTTTATAGTCTAACAGAAAGTTTGACTTAAAAATTGAATAAACCAAGTAACATAAAAAAAGAAGGATGTTGCAAAAAAACAATTATTTAGGAATGATATACAATATCTTCATTAAATTACTATTAAACAATTAAAATCGTCTAACAAAATTTGTTGAGAATTTAATTCTGCTAAAATCTATGTAAACTGAAAACGTAAAGAAAAATTTTAGGAATTTGGGTTATATTATAAACAAAATATACCGAATCGTGGCAGAAGAATTATTTTATTATAAATTTAAACTGAAATAAAAAAGTCTAGATATTGAAAAATATCTAGAAACAAATAAGTTAACAAATTGTTATTTAAATAAGTATTGTTATTAAATAAATTATTTTACTAAATAAGTTCTTTTGTTTTATGGTTTTTTTCCGGACGTTGATAAAATGAAAACTTTTTCGCCCAGAAAAACAATCATTTCCTTCCTACCTGTCTTCATTCTGTCATAACTTATCGATTTTATTTACTTCATTTCCCTCAGTGTTAGAAATGTCTTGATATTCAAAGTTCCTGTAGGTCCTTTACCTTCTTTTGTCATTCTGCCGGAGATCCGAATGAGAAGTTATTTAACTCTGGAACATTTAACAGAAGAGGCCAGCATCATAGAGTAATGCAAGGAATTATAAGTAGGATCTTTAATACGTGATTTTTCTGTTGCCTTCTGCATCCTAATACTGTTGACTTTCTGAAAAATGACCTCCGTTTAGGGGGTAGTTTACCATCCCAAGGATAATAGAATGACCCATCGGGTTGGTCTAGTGGTGAACGCGTCTTCGCAAATCATCTGATTTCGAAGTCGAGAGTTCCAAAGTTCAAATCCTAATAAAGGCAGTTACTTTT